>NW_028224130.1:0-2000 GCF_056783735.1 Eptatretus burgeri
CACACCTTGAACTTGTATACAGTTCCATTAACACTCATGCCAGACTTTCACCAATTGGATGATCTGTTTGGTGCTTGTCTGGCTGTGAGTGCAGCAAAACATTCGTTTGTTCCCAACTCTTCTGAGGCACAGACGAATGGGACACGATTGGGGTGAAGAACATGCAGTTTATACAAAGTTTGAAATCATTTTTAATGTAAAGCAAGAATCTTGGCAACTTACATTCCAACCGGTGGGATGGTTTCATTCGAGTGGGTGGAGGAGAGTTAATGAGGTGGAGGAGAGTGGGTGGAGGAGAGTGGAGTTAACAGCTTCGGAGGGGCCTTTGGAAAAAAAACAATAAAAATCTAAAACATTAAACACACTGATATCTTCATCAGTTTGATAACTTGTTCAAGAAAGGGCACAGCAGGGAATGCACTGATGGAACAGGTGACGACGAAAAGATGAAGAATCCAATTGAGGGGAGTTAAACTTGTGATTTATCCTGCGTGGCGATGACCATGTCAATCACGAACCTTCACACCAAAATATTAATTACAATTATCTTCACAATTAAGAACATTCTTCTTCAAAGAAGGAAGTATTAACAGCAATGTCTATAAAAGAACAATTGGCAAAACTTATTTCAGCTTCACAACACTATCTTGGGGTTTGCTGAGTTTGCACCCAGTGTGTTCACCCCCAGTGTGTTTACCCCCAGTGTGTTTACCCCCAGTGTGTTCACCCCCAGTGTGTTCACCCCCAGTGTGTTCACCCCCAGTGTGTTCACCCCCAGTGTGTTCAGCCCAATGTGTGTTCACCCCAACTGCCGCAAAGTATTGAAGAGTGCTTACCTGTTGAAGGTCCTGCTTGTGGTATGACCTCTCAACACCGTGCTGTTTCTGTTGTTGCTGTTGCAGCCTGTGATCACAATGAGGGTTCTGCTTTTCCTGCAGCCCCTCAACACCGTGCTGCTTCTGTTGTTGCTGTTGTTCATTTCAACCCTGTTGACCCTTAAGACCTTGAGACCCTGTATGACCTTTTAAACTCCCGTCGATCATTTGACCCCTCAGACATTTATACCCACAGATCCTTTAGACCTGTTGAGACCCCATAGATAAATTTTGATCCCCTTTTTTTTCGAGCCCATACGACCTTAACACCAATTGAACTGTTTTGACCCCTTTAGAACCCTTTAAACACACACCACACAAACATCAAAAGTCTTTTTACAACACAGACTACTCTTTTAAGCAGGTGATTTGCAAACTCTACCCACGCGGAGGGTGGGTAAACTGTGCTGGGAACCTTATCTAAGCGAAAACGACTTGGAAAAACTATCACGAAAATGAAATCAATCTCCTGGAAGTTAGTCAACACAAAATAGAGCCTCACCCCTTCTCCCTTGCGAACTTGGTATTCCTTGTCCTCAAAGAGAATCGTCTTTGGAACAATCACATTCGCCGTCTCCATCCTCACAATCACATCCGTCATTGTCATCATCACAATCACATTCGTCTTCTCCATCCTCACAATCACATCCGTCATCATCATCATCACAATCACATTCGTCGTCTCCATCCTCGCAATCACATTCATTGTCTCCATCCTCACAATCACATTCGTTGTCTCCATCCTCACAATCACATTCGTTGTCTCCACTGTCACAGTCACATTCCTCATCGTCGTCATCATCATCTTCCACATCCTTATCCTCCCCATCAGCCTCATCTTCTCTATCCACATTCTTGTCCTTTCTGTGAACACACAATAATCACCAGAACTTCGTTTGAGAGAACATTTATCTGCATCGTGAAAATGTATCAGAGTACCACCAGATAGATAAACTCCAATAACAACATGTTCATCAGTTGAGAGGTCCATCGGGATCATAGTTTACTGTTCTTAATTGGAAGATCAATCATAAAATGAAGACTTGTGAAGAGCTTTACCGGAGCCGTTTGTTCCTCCATAAATATATCGCCCAAAGCAAGTTGATGATAAATATCACCATGGAG
>NW_028224131.1:0-2000 GCF_056783735.1 Eptatretus burgeri
GAAGGGGGTGCAACGGCTGACAGGCCCGCGGTGGAGGCGGGTAAGGAAAAAGTAATTCGGGAGACAAGAGACGAGGTGAAAGTAATTGCGAGGGAGAGAAAAGAACAATTAATACGGAGAGCAAGGATGAGGTACGCGGAGATCGTGAAAGAGCAAGGAGTGAAAAACAGGGAAGGACGGGAGCGACTTAAAGAGAAAGCAAGGTTGACCTACATAAAGATAAGGGAAAGACGCCAGAAAGAAGCAGAGACCAATAAACACGATGAAGACGGGGTAAGTGACGCGCACACACACACGGAGGTAGTGGAGGACAATGGGGGTGAGCTGGCGGACTGGGTAGAGACCCAGTGCGAGCACCTGAATGGCCTCCTCCAGGAACGAGGGGAGGGAGTATGCCCCCTTGAGGCGAGTCACGACCAGGTGAGTTCGGTCGTGTTTTGCGAGGTTGAGGGGACGGGTGCTGTGGACGGGTGCACGGAGAGCTTGGGGGGTATAGAGGCCCCGGAGACCCTTGTGGGGACACGAATCCCCAGTGTAGTTGTCCCTGTGTGTGTGGTGCAAGGCGTGAGTGCGTCCCCGTGTGTGGAAGCGACCCCGTGTGTGAGTGGTGTGGTGGCGAGTGTGCCGGAGTGTGTGCTTCCCAGCACACGGTGTGTGGATGAGGCACCGCGGTTAAGTGCCCCCGCGTGTATGAGTGAGGCACGGAGTGCGAGTGAGGTACCGCGGGTGAGTGCCCCCGCACGCGTGAGTGAACGGCCGTGTGCGAGGTCGCTGTGTGCAAGGGAGACCGTGTGTGTGAGAGAGCGGTATGTGAGGGAGATGTCGGTCGGCATGTGTGAGCACGCAGCCGCGTCTCCCGGTGTGAGTTTAATGGTGTGGACTGTGTGCGTCGTAACACGCAGGTGTGCGTGGGTCGAATGGCGACGACGGCGACAGAGGAAAGAAAGCCGAGTAGCGGCTGTAGCTATTTCGGGGACCGTGCCGGGTTCACCCAGCAGTGAGCACGCGGTTCGTGCTGTGCAACGCACGAGACCACCACGTGCTCGCTTGCGAGAGTGAAGTCCCGGTCCGGAAACGCCAGCGGTGGATTTGCCGATCCCGCGGACGGACAAAGTTAGGCAGGTAAATGGATTTGGACCGGACGGGTTCTCCACGCGATCGTGTGTGTTAAGCTCCAACGGGCAGAGCACATGTGTTCGCGTGGGAAACCCCTCGAGACGTGGGGCTTGTGTTTTTTTTTTTTGCGCACGGTGACGTCATGGCTGCACGTGTGGTTGGAATCCGGCAGGAGGGGTATCTCTGCCGGATGGTAGCGTCCAAGGAGGGACGAGGAACACGTGCAGCTGCATGACGTCACGGGCAGGTGTAAAGTGCGCGAGCTCTGAGTTGCCGCGCAGGTGCTGCGCATGGAAAAAAAAATAAAGAAAAAGCAAGCCTCACTTTCGGGTGTACAGGATTCCTGGGCAAGGGGTGAAAGACCCCCTTGGCCTGGGCACAGGATGGAAACTAATTAGGGGGAAGGGTTAGCTTAGTTAGACCGACTTCATGGGGCAGGGGTAAGTCCTCATGGAGTCCGTGGAATGGATTAGTTAGAGGGATTGTAGCCAGATTTAGGTTGGGAAATAAAATGATTGATTTGGAGACCGTGACAGACTTGTGAATGTGTAGAGGGGACGTAGTTTAGCTACGTAGTGTTAAAAGGAACGTGCTGTAGTTTAAGGGACGACGTGGGAGCACGAGTTAGTTAGGGGATGTAGTTAGAAGGATGGCAGAGTTCAATGGTGTGTGTGTTGAGTTGTTGGTGAGTGAATTGGAAGCATGTGCTTGGTGAGTGAGTGAGGCCAGCGGGTCTGTGTGTGTGGAGTGAATGGGGAATGCATGGTGCGATGAGTGATTGGGGGGAGGAGTGACTCCCGCCCAAGGGACCCCGGGGTCAGTGTAAAGTGAGTTAGGGGGTTAGTCAAATTGAAAAATGGAGGTCGTTTTGTTGTTGGTGGGAA
>NW_028224132.1:0-2000 GCF_056783735.1 Eptatretus burgeri
ATATATATATATATATATATATATATATACAGATATATATATATATATATATATATATATATATATATATATATATATATATATATATATAGTTCCCAGGGTGTCCCAAAAAATGTAATCGCTCTTGAAATGATAATAAATGCGTTGTTTCTTGACTTAGAACAAGATTAATGGTTAAATGTATAAATGCATGTTTACAAATGTTCAAACTGACGACCATCACGTTCCAAACACAGCCGATAACGCGGACCAATGGATTCAACAGCGTTACGAATCATTTCATTTGGAACTGCAAGACATTGTCTTTCAATTTCCTCTTTCAGCTCATCGACTGTTGCTGGTTTTGAGCCGTAAACCTTATCTTTAAGATATCCCCATAAAAAGAAGTCCATTGGAGTGAGGTCTGGGGAACGCGCATGGGAATTCAACACTACCTCTTCGCCAAATCCATCTGTTCGGAAAAGTTGCTTCGAGATATGCCCTTGCATCATGGTGGTAGTGGTGAGGTGCTCCATCTTGTTGAAAGTAAATCTCTTCGTCACCAAATATCTCTTCGACACGTGGACCGACGGATTCCTGCAGCAAGTTTAAGTAAACATCCCCAGTGACAGTTTGGTCAAAAAAGAATGACCCTAGGATGCATAAATGCTGATATCCCACACCACACAGTAACCCCTGGTAAGTTTAAATGGTGTTCCATAGTAACATGCGGATTTTCAGGAGCCCAGTAGGTGCAATTGTGTCGGTTAATTGAGCCATTTAACTTGAATCTGGCCTCACCACTCCAAACAATTTTGGATGGAAATGCTGCATCTTCTTCGCATTTGCCAAGGTACCACTCACAAAATTCAGCTCTCCGGTCAGGATTGTCTTCATTTAGAGCGTGGATTAATTTTGGAATGCAACTTTTCCAATTGATTCGCTTCAAAATGCGACGGGCGCTTAATTTTGGGATTCCTGTCTCACGAGCCATTTGTCATACAGATTTCCTTGGGGGTCGGTGGAGGGTTTCCAGCTATTTATTTTCCTTTGTGGAGGTGGTTTATGACCGTGGTCTTCCTGAACGCTCCTTCTGGACGTCATGCACAGTTCCATCTGTTTCAAACTTATCTCGGATGCGAGCAATGGTGTGTCGCGTTGGTGGATCTTTGTGAAAATGTCTTCTAAATTGTCTTTGCACTTCCATGATGTTTTCGTGCTTCCAGTAGCACTTTATGATAAATTTTCTTTCTTCAAAACCTTGTCGTACATCTGCCATTATTAGGGTCAATTTGATCTGAAAAGAAATGAAAAATTCAATGAGTTATGAGGAGCCAAAATGCGAGTACATTTTTTGGGACACCATATATATATATATATATATATATATATATATATATATATATATATATATATATATATATATATATATATATATATTTATATATATATTGTTACGGTTGTGGAGGTAGATGGAGGAATTTAATAGAAAAGTTAGGATTGAAGAGTTGTTTGGTCTGTGGACGTGAGGGAGACATCTCAACAACATTAAGTCGGGAAACTGTGAGCTTAAGTGTTGCGTGTCACCACACAGGGGGTGGAGTGGTGCTAATGAGACAGAGAATAAGGATAATTCCCCCCAGTATGTGATTGCTCCCTGTGACCTATTCCTACGTTATTGCACTTACAAGCGAGCCAGGCATGCTGAGCCGGCAGAGACCCCGCCTTCCCAGGTTTCGTGCGAGTGAGCCACACCCCGGAGGTGGAATGGTTGTTCGTTGTGACATCAGGAGAGAGAACAAAGCAAGGAGGTAGTTGGCTTGGTTGGACAAGTGTGGTGTGAGGGAAGCATGCAGTCGAGAGAGAATGTAGTGAGGAGATGGCCTGTAAGGACGGGGCTTTACAGCTGGCTTTCCTTCGACGCATGAAGACGACGGCACGATTCTCATATTCGTGCTGAGGCAAATTGGTTCGCATACTGAGCAAGATGCTGGCCTTTGGCTCTTGGTTGGGTCGTGAGA
>NW_028224135.1:0-2000 GCF_056783735.1 Eptatretus burgeri
AGATATTGTTGCGAATTCGCGCCCGCCGGCGTGCGGACGGCCGCGTCACTCGAATCGCGGCACGTCGCCCACCGGACGGACAATTCTGTCGTGACCCTCTCGGAACAACGCCGGGAGCTCGTCACGGGTGGGGTTTTAACCCCACCACGACCGTGCGATTTGCCCACCCGCGCAGGATAGGGTTGCTCGCCAAATTCGATCTACCTAAGTACCTGCGCGGATGGTCGACCGGGCGATCGTACCACGCCACAGGCCGACTCCGGACACGAACCGCTTAAGCGGTCCGTTCCATGCTACAGTGATAACCGAGCGGTGTTATCGTCGGCCTTGACGGTTCCGATTAATTACTGGGATGTTGCACCCACTACGAACCCCTTTCCGTGATGCAAGATGGAGGGTCAATAGAGAAAAGACAAAGCGAAACGGGCACAGTTCAACAAGCAAGCATTTTATTCACATGCACACACAGACAAGCATGTAAGGCACGTATTTACAGCAATACACAATCAAAATGCACATAAAGCAATTAAAACAAAAGAAACGATGCAAAGCTACAACCGAATATGCGTACACACGGCAACACTGAAACAGTTCTACTTTACGAGACACGGCGCCACAAGATCCATACAAAAACCCCAAGGAAAAGAAAGAAAGAAGTCACAACTTCCCTTTGGCTGGTGAGTCCCTCTCCCGCGACCGTCAGCGTGGTCGTGCCCGGCCCCGACCTCTCTCGCAGCCGGCGAACCCTCTCCGGCACTCCCCGTCCATACGCATAGGTCCACCTCACAACGGGCGCTGCCGCGTCTCCCGTCCGTGCCTTCGTGACAGGGCCGCTCGCCAAGGCGCGGGCACAGGACCTCTTCCTGAAGACCAACTCTCCACAAAAATCAACCAAACCACCAGCCAAGACGAAGAGGAAGAAAAAGCGCTCGTTGCGCCCGCCCATGTCCGTCTTTTATCGCCCGGGGCTCCGCCCTTCGCTCCGCCCCCTTCTCGGCTCCACCTTCCTTCGAGAGTGTTCCCAAAAAGGGCGTTCCCTCACGCTTTCCCTCCACCCAGCTCCGTCCGGGGGCTGAGGGAGTCAGTTTTTGGCTCAGAGCCAGAGAATTATTCCCCCAAAAAGAGGCCCCACCTTTACATGACCTCTGACCTTTGACCTGCATCGCTCTTCCTCCACTCCAAAGCACGGGGAAGTCAGACGGGGAAAACAGGTGGGAAAGCCCACCGAGCATCCTTGTTGGTTTTTGTTTGTTCCTCCGCGGAGATCGTAACCGCATGAAGCCTGTTGAATGGCGAGTGGCGAAGATGTGGTAGCATAGATGGTGGAGGTAGCGTGGTTGCAGTGTGGTTGGCGCTGTTATGGGGATGGTGTGGTTGTTGAAATGTTGTGTGTTTGAAATAAAAGATAGAAAAAGAAAAACGCCTAACTCAAAGGATCGCAGCCCGATTGGATCACATAAATTCCCTCTATACAACGGGTTTGGGCTAACTACACATGTACTTAGAGGTATCTCACCTACGGGCCCTTTATGGTGTAATGCGAATTTCCACAGCCGTAACAATATAATCGGTTTATTTAAACTTCAAAAAAACCTAAATGATTATGACATTGAAGATATAATACAACTATTTTGTGATACACAGAGATGTAAAAATAAATCAAAACCGAAAACTTGTATTCTTAGTGATAATATGGGTGATACACCATCTCCCCAAGATTTGGACAAATCATAAAAGAACCTCGTTATCTTTGATGATTGTGTTAATGAGAGAAACCAAACGATAATGGACAGTTACTACACAAGAGGGAGACATTCTTCTTGTAATTGTATTTATCATAGTCAATCGTACTTTCAACTTCCTCGTCATTCCATCAGAAACAATGCTAATACTTTTATTTTATTCAAGTTAAATTCAATAGATATTGTTGCGAATTCCCGCCCGCCGGCGTGCGATCGGCCGCTCAACTCGAATGGCAGCCACCTCGCCCACCGGAACGG
>NW_028224136.1:0-2000 GCF_056783735.1 Eptatretus burgeri
AATGTGGAGTTGAGTTGTTTTTAATAACATGGTGGTTAAGTGTTTTTAATAACGTGGAGTTGAGTTGTTTTTAATAATGTGGAGTTGAGTTATTTTTAAACACGTGGTGGTTAAGTGCTTTTAATAACGTGGTGGTGAGGTGTTTTTAATAACGTGGAGGTGAGGTGTTTTTAATAATGTTGTGGTGAGGTGTTTTTAATAATGTGGAGTTGAGATGTTTTTAATAACGTGTTGGTGAGGTGTTTTTAATAATGTGGAGTTGAGGTGTTTTTTATGAATGTGGAGTTGAGGTGTTTTTAATCACGTGGTGGTGAGTTGTTTTTAATAATGTGGGGTTGAGGTGTTTTTAATAATGTGGAGTTGAGGTGTTTTTAATAATGTGGAGTTGAGGTGTTTTTAGTAATGTGGAGTTGAGGTGTTTTTAATAATGTGGTGGTGAGGTGTTTTTAATAACGTGGTGGTGAGGGGTTTTTAATAACGTGGTGGTGAGGTGTATTTAAGAACGTGGTGGTGAGGTGTTTTTAATAACGTGGTAGTGAGGTATTGTTGATAATTTGGAGTTGAGGTGTTTTTAATAACGTGGTGGTGAGGTGTTTTTAATAACGTGGAGGTGAGGTGTTTTTAATAATGTTGTGGTGAGGTGTTTTTAATAATGTGGAGTTGAGATGTTTTTAATAACGTGTTGGTGAGGTGTTTTTAATAATGTGGAGTTGAGGTGTTTTTATGAATGTGGAGTTGAGGTGTTTTTAATAACGTGGTGGTGAGTTGTTTTTAATAATGTGGAGTTGAGGTGTTTTTAATAATGTGGAGTTGAGGTGTTTTTAATAATGTGGAGTTGAGGTGTTTTTAATAATGTGGAGTTGAGGTGTTTTTAATAACGTGGTGGTGAGGTGTTTTTAATAATGTGGAGGTGAGGTGTTTTTAATAATGTGGAGTTGAGGTGTTTTTAATAACGTGGTGGTGAGGTGTTTTTAATAATGTGGAGTGAGGTGTTTTTAATAATGTGGAGGTGAGATGTTTTTAATAATGTGGAGTTGAGGTGTTCTTTCTTATGTGGAGGTGAGGTGTTTTAATTTTACTTTATATTTATCTTGCCATCACAACTCATTTGCAGTCATAAAGCCTCAGTTAATAAGAAGTCTGTACCTCTGTCGGGACATGTGGTGAGGCAAGCTCAGCAAGCCAATCCATGCAGGTTTATACACAGTGGGATGCAAAAGTACAAGTCCACTTCAATCATTGCCAAGCTTTCTGAAATCGCAATTTCTAACACAAATTTGTTGCAATCTTGAAGATGTTGTTGTTCATGTTTCGGCTGCTCCGATTAGGGGTCGCCACAGCGGATCATCCGTTATGATCCGCATACTGATTTGGCACAGGTTTTACGCCGGATGCCCTTCCTGACGCAACCCTGGTCGCCTCTTACGACACAGGGATAAGGATTGGGTTTCGCCATGATTCCGGGCTGCCCTACACCCTTTCATAGCGCGGCCCAATGCAGAGCGCCCGTCCTCAAGCGATCCTCCAATCCAAGCCTCCGAGTAGCCGGATTACAGGCGCACGCCACTATGCCCGGTTTGTCACAATCTTGAAGATACGTTTCAATATTCTTTAATTTACTATTTTTCACATTATCTATTATATTTACTTACACTTTGTCTGAACTTAACAAAATAAACGAGAATGGCACTCGGTAGAGAGCATTCCTCTGCCAGGATGAACATTTTACATTTTGTATCCAACTGATAGGCTGGATCTGCATCTGGACCTCAACCAAAATCGAATCCATTTCTCCTTGTCAAACACCCAAACTGTCTACCACGTTCCGTCCGAAGCCGTCCATGACTTTTTGAGATATTCTGCTACACTGTACAGTATGTTGATTTTTGGGCCAATCACCCAATGGTGAAGAATCATTTATAAATTATAGTATCTGGATCTGGACCTGGATCTTTACCAAAATCTAACCATTTCTTTCTTGTCACATACCCAAACCATCC
>NW_028224138.1:0-2000 GCF_056783735.1 Eptatretus burgeri
GTGGGAACGGGGCCCCCTTTTCGCACTATCTCAGCACGGGGGGGAAACGGGGGGGGGGGGTTGTTGATGCTCTGCGGAGAGAGGATAGCTGGCTTGCTTGGGTCCCGCGACGAGCGACTCCACTGCGCCCTCGACCGCGTTCCCGGCTTCTCTCTGCAGCTCCCCGACAGACCGCCTCTCCTCCAGACCCGTCTTGACTGCTGCTGCCACACTTCGCCGCCGCCGCCACGACTCGCCCGAGCCCGAAACAGAAACTCTTCTCCAACTCGAGCCCGAAACAGAAACTCTTCTCTCTGCCGCTGCCGCTGCTGCTGCTGCTGCTGCCGCTGCCGCTGCCACACCTCTCCAACTTGCCCGAGCCCGAAACAGAAAACTTCTCTCTAACTCGAGCCCGAAACAGAAACTCTTCTCCAACTCGAGCCCGAAACAGAAAACTCCCTGAATTCGCCCCGCGCTCGGCGCTTTATAGTGCGACAGGACAACCCATATGCAGATTTTTGGATCAGGATGGGCTCGGGGGCGGAGCCACGCTCGCCCATTGGACGGAGGAAAAGTGGGCGTGTATCATTCCTGATCCGCGAATTTGCATATATCGATTCAACTCCGATGCGCCTGGAGGCGGGGCCAAACCAAACCACTGCGCCAACACCAAGCTATATATATATATATATATATATATATATATATATATATATATATATATATATATATATATATATATATATATATATATACATATCCATATATATATATAGATAGATATATATATATATGTGCATATACATATATCTATTGTTGTGGTTGACCAAATTCGCAAACCACCATTCAGGTCCCTTAGGTGAGATATCTCTGTAAGTACATGTGTAGTTAGGCCCAAACCCGTTGTCTAGAGGGAATAAATGTCATTCATGCGGGCTGCGACTCTTCAGGATAGCCGTTTTTCTTTTACTATCTTTATTTTGGACCAGCCTCCATTATTACCACCACCAACCACGTCTCAACAGCCATCACAACAACAACCACCAACCACAACGCCGCTTCACAACAACAACCACCAACTACAACGCCGCTTCACCACAACCGCCACGACCTTTACCGTCACAACTCGCCACCATCGCATCACCGTCATCTCGCGCCACTCGTGGGCACCGATGCTGGACTCGTGCGGGGCGCGCACCGAGCAGCCTGTTCAAAAACATCACGGACTTTCCGCAGAAAAACGGATCAAAAACGACTCACGCCCACATTTGTTCCGTCCAATCGGTGAGCGAGGGGCGATTTGGCCCCGCCTCCAGGGCGTTGGAGGGCGGTCGCTATATGCAAATTCATGGATCAAAAAGCATTCACGCCCACTTTTCCTCGGGCCAATGGGGAGCCAGGTGAAGGGTCGGAGGCAAAGGGTCAAGGGTGAAAGAGCGAAGCCACGGGGCTTATAAAGACGGCTGCGTTCGTCAGTCGAGTTAGTTCAGTTGGAAGAAGAGAGAGTGTGCGGAGTTCAAGAGTCGTCGGTGGAGCTGAAAAGAAGTGGTACTAGTCAGAGTGAAGAGGACGGAGCTGTGGAGAGGTGACGGCGGCGAAGGCGGACGAGGTGGTGCTCACGTCGGTGCCGGGAGCTGCACACCAGAGAGGCCAGCAACGCGACCAAGGTGGAGGAGGAGACGCTCGCCGCGGGACCCGAGACAGGGTAATATCCTCCTTCCCCCGAGCATCAGCAACCCCCTCCTGTTTCCCCCCGCGCTGAGATAGTGCGACAAAGGGGGCCCCCTTCCCACCCCCTACCAGACACTGTCCGCGAGGCCCGCGGAGTTGAGGCACCACCGCCGCTCCGCGTCTCATCATCAGACGGGTAGGCCCGACACGGTCTCGGCCCTAGGCCCGCCTACCCCCCTCATCCTGGAGGGTGGTTCTCTTTTCTTTTGCTTTGGGAATATGTGTTGTCGGCGCCGTCTGTGAAGTAAAATTGTGTAAGTGTTGCCGTGTGCCCGGTAGTCGGTTAGATC
>NW_028224139.1:0-2000 GCF_056783735.1 Eptatretus burgeri
CGAAAGAAGAAGAAGATATATATATATATATATATATATATATATATATATATATATATATATATATATATATATATATATATATATATATATATATATATATACACATATACCTGTATATTTTTATATATATATATATATATATATATATATATATATATATATATATATATATATATATATATATATATAAATATATATTACAACTTTAGTTTTAGTTTGACTTTTCCAGTTTGACTTTGACAACATATCAACATTAGTTTGACTTTAACCAACAAACTCAATATGCCAATAAGTGTCGAATTGGATAAGGGTCATTAATTCGTCAACAGCTGCTTCATTGAATCTTTCATTATTGAGACATAATGATGTATGTGCACAGTAATCAGAACATCTTGGAGAACAATTGTCCAATTCCAGGTCGGTTTGTGCTAAATAAGCTTTATGCTGATTACTACAAAATAAAACGTTTTCCGTTGAGAACCGCTCGGAAGATTGTTCGCAACAAATAACTGTTATATATAGATATATATTATATATATATATATATACCCCTCAGGTTCTGCAAGTCAAAGAAAACTACATAAAGTAACCAAGAAAAGCTACACAAGGTAAGCCCTTTGCTGTTTCAAACCCTACCCTGGTTCCTCTGCAGCTGCAGACATTCACACGCGGTTCACATATGATTGGCTTTTCGTATTTATACGATGTTAAGTGCGATTGGTGCTGCACATGATACATGCTTGGAAGCTCGATAGTGTGCATTTATGTTTCCGCTGTCACTGATGACTTATCAAAAAATTATGAAACTGAGGGGGCATGTCGCATTTGGATTCTCATCTGTGTGGATCAAGCAGAATAGCACCAACACAGGACACATATTTGTGCATGTATGTGAGCTAATATGTATGTTATTCCTGTAAGAATATGGAATAACATACATATTATCATTTCCATACATGTATAAACTGTGCGTAGGAGTACGAGTATAATCTTGGTATATACTCTCAAGGTATATATTGAAAAATGTTGTACATTATGAAAACAAACTATTCAATGGTTTAACTATGATCAGTACTTTGTACCAAATGGTGTTGGAGACCAGATGTAATATTACACTATTTGTCCTTCAGGGCAAGTGCAAGTTCGTTGTTTCTGTGGTCTGTTGGCTCTCGTACTTAGGTGATGCTCCAAGGCATTCCATGGTTTTCCATGACAGATTTTCTCCGTTTTTGTCCTGAACCAATTCCTAATGGACAAAGCAGTACAGCAAGTTTTTTTTTGTTGAACCAACTCCTAATGGACAAAGCAGGACAACAAGGTGTGTTGTCATGCTGGTAGACCTTCAGCCTAGTATTGCATCAAAGTCGGTTCTGCATTATTGTCCAAAATGTCACCATCGGATGCCTCTCTAAATCTCTGCCTTGCATTGTGCGATTTATATATTTTTTTACAAATCCAAATTATATGGATTCATTTGAAGTTTTGATCTGCCTTCCCAATATTTTCGTAATGTAAAGGTTAATATACATGTTATAAATAAAGTTTATACTTTAGAGAATTTGTCAGTGATGGAAGGATTCCTGATCGAATTTTTGTCATCGCACCACGAATGCATTTCCTTATGCACATGATGGATTGCATATCAACATTAGTTTGACTTTACCAACAAACTGAAAATGCAAATAAGTGTGGAATTGGATAAGGGTCATTCATTCGTCAACAGCTGCTTCGTTGAATCTTTCATTCTCGAGACATAATGATGTATGTGAACAGTAATCAGAACATCTCGGAGAACAATTGTCCAATTCCAGGTCGGTTTGTGATAAATAAGTTTTATGCTGCCTTCTACAGAATAAAACGTTTTCCGTTGAGAAGCGCGAGGATTGTTCGCAAAAAATAACTGTGCCATTTGTTGGAAGTTAAAAAGAACATAAATTTCACTTTGAAAGGAATTTTTATTTTCAATATAAAAGTTTAGGAAATCCTTCATATTCCGA
>NW_028224140.1:0-2000 GCF_056783735.1 Eptatretus burgeri
GCGACCCGCGACACTAATCTCGCGACTCGCGACACTAATCTCGCGACCCGCGTCACTAATCTCGCGACCCGCGTCACTAATCTCGCGACTCGCGTCACGAATCTCGCGACTCGCGTCACTAATCTCGCGACCCGCGTCACGAATCTCGCGACTCGCGTCACTAATCTCGCGACCCGCGTCACTAATCTCGCGACTCGCGTCACGAATCTCGCGACTCGCGTCACGAATCTCGCGACTCGCGTCACGAATCTCGCGACTCGCGTCACTAATCTCGCGACCCGCGTCACTAATCTCGCGACTTGCGTCACTAATCTCGCGACTCGCGTCACCAATCTCGCGACTCGCGTCACCAATCTCGCGACTCACGTCACTAATCTCGCGACTCGCGTCACGAATCTCGCGACCCGCGACACTAATCTCGCGACTCTAATCTCGCGACTCGCGTCACTAATCTCGCGACTCGCGTCACGAATCTCGCGACTCGCGTCACTAATCTCGCGACCCGCGTCACTAATCTCGCGACTCGCGTCACGAATCTCGCGACTCGCGTCACGAATCTCGCGACTCGCGTCACGAATCTCGCGACTCGCGTCACTAATCTCGCGACCCGCGTCACTAATCTCGCGACTCGCGTCACTAATCTCGCGACTCGCGTCACCAATCTCGCGACTCGCGTCACCAATCTCACGACTCGCGTCACTAATCTCGCGACCCACGAGATTTGACGGTTGAGGGTTTTATTTATTAAATGATCGATGCACCAAAAACAGGTTTTATCTGCATAATTTCAAATGTGAGCACGATTGCAAACACACATATTTTTAATTTTTATTGTAAAATTACTTTTGTAAGATGGAGGGTTGACGGGTTGTGAAGGTCACGTGGTGCACGTGCACTTCATCTTTGATAATGTAAATTTATGTCTTTTCCTTAATCATATTATGACTATATTACATTTATACCTAACTTACAACCAATCAGCTAACCTGCTCAATAGGGTCTCCATATCGAATACGCTGATTGGCTATTCCTTAAAACTAAATGATCCACGATATATATGACCACACACAACATCGACATTCGACACGAGGTCTTGGTTGCTGCCGTTGGTGCTTGCGTTATTATCTTTTATCTTGTGGTCTTGGACTGTATTGTCTTGCCAATTGCTTTTGGAGATGCGCTGGGAAGCGCACACTTATCTGTTGACTGTTATTCAAAGAAGGATATTATTAAAGAACAGTTTATCCAAGAAGGCCTTATTATTCACCATGTTGAACATCTGGAATAAGGGTTTTAGTTCACACAGGTGAACTCTAAAACAGCAAGGAGTTCACAGTGGGCGCTCATCCTTAAACACTAAGTTGTTCACAGGGTGCAACAGGTCATAAATGGGTGGTGTACAAGTGGGGGGGGGGACCAGATGCGCCATGGGGGGGGGCATTGCACCCAAATGCCCCCCCTAGCGACGGGCCTGCTGCTACATTGTGTGACCGTGGAAATACTGCGGCCACTTTATAATTGCTAGTGCCCGTACATTTTGTAGACCCTCCGGCCGCCGAGCCAAATGTGACTTCGGCCTGACCTCGTGTTTTCACCTTCATTTGTGATGTTTGTTTTTTTTAATCATCTTGTGTTTTAATTAATAACAAAAAAAGCAATCCGATCACGTGGTGTGACGGACTGTCGGGCAAGGATTGAATTTCACAGCAAAACCAGTTGTAATTTGGAATATCCATGATTACGTCAGCCCGATGCGGTTGATGAAAGTGATTGTGGTTCTGCGGGCATCATGTTTGATGAGCTGCCCTGGGGGCAGCGCTCTCCCAGAGTGCACGAGCGATCGGAACCCAGGCCGGAGAACGAGCCTGTGTGGACTTTTGGATGTGATGATTGTACCAGTTTACATACAATACACCGCCACCGAAGGTCATTTACTCATCTTATTTTACCCTAAACATGGGTAATTTCAGTTTAAAGTGTCTTGAAAATGGGTTTTCTTT
>NW_028224141.1:0-2000 GCF_056783735.1 Eptatretus burgeri
GCTGTTTTGTTTTAAAAAAAAACATTGCTGTTTTGTTTGAAAAAAAAGAAAACACCTTGCTGTTTTGTTTTAAAAAAATACCACGATGTTTTTTTGAAAAAAAAAAAAAACACCTCAATGTTTTGTTTAAAAAAACAACACATTGCTGTTTTGTTTGAAAAAAAAGAAGACACCTCGATGTTTTGTTAAAAAAAAAAACACCTCACTGTTTTGTTTAAAAAAAAAAGACACCTCGCTGTTTTGTTAAAAAAAAAAAAGACACCGAGCTGTTTTGTTAAAAAAAAAACACCTCGCTGTTTTGTTAAAAAAAAAAGACCTCGCTGTTTTGTTTAAAAAAAAAAAGACCTCGCTGTTTTGTTTAAAAAAAAAAAACACCTCGATATTTTGTTTAAAAAAAAACACACCTCGCTGTTTTGTTTAAAAAAAAAACACACCTCGATGTTTTGTTTAAAAAAACAACACATTGCTGTTTTGTTTGAAAAAAAAGAAGACACCTCGCTGTTTTGTTAAAAAAAAACTCGATGTTTTGTTTAAAAAAAAAAACACCTCACTCTTTTGTTTAAAAAAAAGACACCTTGCTGTTTTGTTGAAAAAAAAAGACACCTCGCTGTTTTAAAAAAAAAAAAAAAACACCTCACTGTTTTGTTTAAAAAAAAAACACCTCGCTGTTTGGTTTAAAAAAAAAACACATTGCTGTTTTGTTTGAAAAAAAATAAGTCACCTCGCTGTTTTGTTTAAAAAAAATACCTCGATGGTTTGTTAAAAAAAAAAACACCTCACTGTTTTGTTTAAAAAAAAGACACCTCGCCGTTTTCTTTAAAAAAAAACGACACCTCACTGGTTTGTTTAAAAAATAAACACCTTGATGTTTTGTTTAAAAAAAACGCACATCTCACTGTTTTGTTAAAAAAAAAAACACACCTCGCTCTTTTGTTTAAAAAAAAGACACCTCGCTGTTCTGTTTAAATTAAAAAGACACCTCGCTGATTTGTTTAAAAAAAAAAACACCTCACTGTTTTGTGAAATAAAAAGACACCTCACTGTTTTGTTTAAAAAAAAAGACCTCGCTGTTTTGTTTCAAAAAAAAGGACACCTCGCTGGTTTGTTTATTTTAAAAGACACCTCGCTGTTTTGTTAAAAAAAACACACACCTCGCTGTTTTGTTTAAAAAAACACACCTCGCTGTTTTGTTTAAGGAAAAAAAACACCTTGCTGTTTTGTTTCAAAAAAGACACCTCGCTGTTTTGTTTATAAAAAAACACCTCGCTGTTTTGTTAAAAAAAAAAGACACGTCGCTGTTTTGTTTATAAAAAAAGACACCTCGCTGTTTTGTTAAAAAAAAAAAACTCCTCGCTGTTTTGTTTAAAAAAAACTCCTCGCTGTTTTGTTAAAAAAAAGACACCTCGCTGTTTTGTTTATAAAAAAGACACCTTGCTGTTTTGTTTAAAAAAAAAACACCGCTGTTTTGTTAAAAAAAACACACCTCGATGTTTTGTTTAAAAAAAAAAGACACCTCGCTGGTTGGTTTTAAAAAAAAACACGTCGCTGTTTTGTTTAAAAAAAAAACACACCTCGCTGTTTTGTTTAAAAAAAAACACCTTTGTTTTGTTTAAAAAAAAAGACACCTCGCTGGTTGGTTTAAGAAAAAAAAAAACACCTCACTGTTTTGTTAAAAAAAAAAAAGACACCTCGCTGTTTTGTTCAAAAAAAAGACACCTCGCTGTTTTGTTTCAAAAAAAAAAAGACACCTCGCTGTTTTGTTTAAAAAAAAAGACACTTCACTGTTTTGTTTACAAATAAAAAAAACACACCTCGCTGTTTTGTTTTAAAACAGAGAGTTGGTGTCAAAGCTACCCAATGCTCGCCTGCTTATACATTTATCGTTTTTAAAAGACTAGTCTAATAATATTTTTTATAAAGCATTGCAGTGGTCTGATCCAAATAATTTTAAAGCAATATATGTATTTGTATATTGTAATCAGTAAAAAATAGTGTGGTAG
>NW_028224142.1:0-2000 GCF_056783735.1 Eptatretus burgeri
CATATTGGGTCGCCAAAATAGATGACCCTTATTGTCAGTAATTCTGTCTGTTTGTTCGTTTGTCATCAGCATAATTGGTAGTAAACGTGGGCTGACTTTGACCAAACTCGGGTGGTAGGTACATCTTATGACCTCGTGCTTTGGAAATTGTGATGGTTGCTCGAGACAAGTTGGTTCCCGAGCAACAGCCGAAAAATCTTCAAAATCGGTACCGTTCACGCAAAATCAATTCCGAAAGCCATTATCCCACGTAGGCTTATGAAATTTGGCAGACATCATCTACAGGTGATGCTCTACGAAATACATTCCTGTTTTTGTGATATATGGAATAGTTTACCCGCAGGGCCCCCTACAAATGGGGTATGCCCGAAAATTGGCGAAAATTGAAGGCCCCCTCGCGACTAGGTGAGTGCATCGATCCGAATGAAACTTTGCAGGTTCATGGTACTCAATGAGTACTACAACTTTGCCTCAGGACATATTGACCGACATTGCTTACGTCAGGAGTCAAAGGGCAAAAATCGATAATATGCGAGAGCTGGAGGTGCCTTCGCGCCAAATGCTACTCCTCCTCGGGTTATGTTCGGATGGTCATGAAAATTCACACTAATCGTCTGGAATACATTGTGCACAAACGATCAAGCTGGATTTTCGATTTAGATCTTTGTTCACCCACAGCACCCCCTCGAACTTTGGGGATTTCCAATTTCAAACCGCATTTTCGGTACTTTCCATTCAAATGGAAACCGAGTTGTTATCAGTGAGATATGATACCAGTGAGATATCAGTGAGATATCAGTGAGAGTGAGATATGAGATATAGTGAGAAATGACCTGGATGAGTTTTGATATGCGTAATCTTAAGGTGATTCCCTATCTGCTATATGACATCCATTTTGCTCTATATCTTATAGTTTCCATGCTCGGCGACCCATCAACGCCTTCCGGCTTGTGTGTGTGTGTGTGTGTGTATATATATATATATATATATATATATATATATATATATATATATATATATATATATATATATATATATATATATATATATATATATATATATATATATATATATATATATATATATATATATATATATATATATATATATATATATGGATAAAGCCTGGTGTTGGCGCAGTGGTTTGGGCAGCGGCTTGGGATCCAAAAGGTCCTGAGTTCAAGCCCCGTTGGGCCACTGAATTAATACACCAGGGGGTTGACTCAGCCTGTCATCCTTCCGAGGTCAGCGAAATGAGTACCAGTGTACTGGGCCGGTGTATAACCCGGTTAAAATAAGTGTACCATATCCCTGTGTCGTAAGAAGCGACCAGGGTTGCATCAGGAAGGGCATCCAGCGTAAAACATGTGCCAAATCACGATGCGGATCATACTTATGATCTGCTGTGGCGACCCCTAACGGGAGCAGCCGAAAGAATAATAAGAAGATATATATATATATATATATATATATATATATATATATATATATATATATATATATATATGTATTTTTTTTTTGGATACGATAATTTTTCAAGTGATTCTTCACCATTTATATGTTGCTCCGAAAAATCTGTTTGGCATGATATCTCAAAAAGTTGTGGATAAGTTATGACAAAACTCGGTGGATGAGTTGGTCAGGTGACAATATCAAGCTGATTCGATTTTGGTTGAGGTCTGGATTCAGATCCGATCTAGCAGTGGGATACAAAATGTAAACTGTTCAGCCTGGCGGAGGTATGTGCTCCATGGAGTGCTGTTCCGTTTCACCCAGTGCCATTCTTTAAGTGATTTTTCATTTTTGTTTTTCTCCATTTGTTTTTCTTCATCTTTCTACTTTTTAAAACAATGGATCCCAGCAGGCACACGACGTCGGCATGAAAGATTCACGACGTCGGGAATCGGCCGCTTGGTTGTACAACCAGATCACGACGCGGTCCAGCCGCAGCGCGCCCCGCGATTATCGAAAACTGCTTTTTCTGCCTCGTGTGTTTCCAT
>NW_028224143.1:0-2000 GCF_056783735.1 Eptatretus burgeri
TATTTTACTAATGAGGCCTTAGTTATTTTATAACTTGGTTTACACAGTTCTTCAGCTGACATGTAGGGTCAGTTGGTTGAAATATAAATATAAATATAATTTCAATTTTTCGAAAATATATATTTTTATGATTTGTTTTCGGATGTTCCATGGAAAAGACAAGGGGAGGTGGGGGGAAAATAAATATAAATCCCAGATCAGGAGGATCTAAGAAAACATTGAAGATGGAAGACCATTCAAATGCAGGATGCCCATGTTCACTGTATCATCTGATGTGAAAAACAATAAAGAAGGATTAAAACTTGTTTTTACAATATTGTCTGGCATGTTTTTCTTATAGAAACCTGTTGGATCATCAAACAAATGGAAGCAATGCTGAGAAAATTACTGTCTAAGTCATAGATGTGTGCGTGCACACCAGTGCACAGTGCTGGATATGATTAAAAAAAGGTGTCTACTTGGAGTCAACACGCCCAAAACGGTCAATCAGAGCCATAACTAGCTCTTACTTTTTAGCGGGCATCTGATCGTACCATCTCGCCATCCCCATGAGCACATCAAAGCCTGATTTCTGGTCCGTTGAAGGCTGAATATCAGCATCTCGCAGGGAAACCTTGATGTACTTGGCACCGAAATCTTTCAATACGAACAGCAGTGCACAACTTTCGACGGAAACAAAATCGGCACGATCGAGAGTAGTCTGCGAATCATCCCTGCTGCTGTACTGAATTGATGCAATCGTTCGGCCAGAATATTCGTCGTCAAGATGTTGCGTGATTAAATCAACAATACAGTCACTCGAATTTGTACCCCTGACGTACTTCTTAACAATCACTTTTGACTCAGAAACCACAGTCCATATGAACCACGCTGGCCACTGCTCAGACGCCATGACCGAAGACTACTGCACAGTTTGGTTAAAGGTGACTCGGCATTTTGGTGTGCGCGCAAAATTATATTTTGAAAATAAATGCCGACGTTTACATTTCGGGTTTTGAAACTTTTGCACCTTCGGCGGAAAATTTATAAACATAAAAGGCTAAAAATGTGTTTTATATTTATATTTCGTTTTGGCATATATACCGTCGGCGGATCTGCAAACAAAGTTATAAAATAACTAAGGCCTTACTGGGTGGATTATTGATTGGGAAGCATGTGTTAAAATGTTTTTTTTTATTTTTAAACAATGGTTTGCTGTTGCTTTGCTGTGATATTGACTTTGAAACTCGATGAGCTATAAGGCTCTAGTCATTGCGTGCACAGCAGATTTGGAACATTGTCACTGTTTTGTTTCTAAGATGAATTTTATGAAACTTCACTGATGAAACATTTCTTTTTTTTTGTTTCTGGCAGGTTCTTTTTGTACCTCCAAGGTGGTGGCATGATGTTGAGTGCCTGGATCCCATTAATGTGAGCAGCAACTCCTGGATAGAATTGGTAAGCTAATTCAATGTGACGAGTAAATTTGGCGTGTTTGTCTTTGATTCCAATAGGATGGTGCCCAGGAAGCCACACTTACTTATGAGCTGTCTCATTTGGATTACATTCCCGACACAATTACAAACTCACATTGGTGCTTCACAAACAGGGCATTGCATCACAAGGTGATGCAGTTTTGACAGGTATGCCTGGTGTTGGCTTCATGGTTGGGGTGGTGGGCTTTGGATCCGAGGATCCTGAGTTCAAATCCTGCTTGGCTGTTGAATTAATACCAGGTGGGGTTGACTCTGCCTGTTGTCATCCTTCCGAGGTCGACAAAATGAGTGCCAGCTTGCTGGTATCCTGTCGGAGTGGCGACCCGTCCAGGATTGTGCCCAATAGACAAGGGGACTGCTAAAGCAGCACCAATGCTCTGCACAGAGTATGGTTCCAATAGATAGATGGATGAATTGACAGGTGGGACATTTTTGCAAAAATTATTGTCTTAGGGTCAGCTCTTAAACACTTTCACCCCCCCCCCCCTCGAGAAGTGACATGTGTAACTCCTCTACAAATTTGTC
>NW_028224144.1:0-2000 GCF_056783735.1 Eptatretus burgeri
TTGCGTATTTTATCACCATTCAAACTTTACATTAAAAACACCTTGACAGATTTTTTTTTTTTTTCAACCTTGATTAAGATTAAACCTTTAGTGTGAACAGGTGGGTCACAAAGCGTTATTTACCTGTTTTCTTCCACGATGGAATCTGTTTCGAATCGATGGCTTCATCCATTATTGCAAAAATCGAGGATTATTTTGACTCGATCTTACGATATTATCACAACCTCACATGAGTCGAGGGTTAAGGCATCGACACGGAAATTACTGACATTTATGACGTGAGGATATAGTACAGTTTGGAGGTGGAGGGAATATGATACCACACGCCATCAAATGGGGCGGATACTTGAATTTTTTTTTTTTTGAAGGAGTCAACCTCTCCTGGTATTAATTTATCAACCAACCAAGATTTGAACTCAGGACCTTGGGGTCCAAGGCCTACCATCCTAACTATTAAACCAACACCAAGCACAGGTGAAATTACAGGTGTTTAGGTTAAACTTCAGAGAGGACTGCACGAAGATTATGTGCTGACACTGACAAGTGTTTGTCCCCATAAATGAATAAGGACGTTGGAAAAGGCAAGGAGGGGGGAGACGAGGGGTCATATTCCTCCTCATCTGAAACAAAACTTAGAGGGGACTGTAAGTTCAGAGAGCAACTTATTGAGTTCGGGTTGTCATACACATGCGTGAACTTGTTGATGACTTTATTTTAAAACACACATTGTGATGCTCCACGGCTATGTCCCTCATGGTCAACTTTTGAACAGATGGAAAGGAAGGGACATTAAAGAAAATGAACGTCACAAAATGGTGAATTCCACAGATAATAGGAATAAACAATACAATAGCAAATGTCAATATAAACCCGCTTGCCGCTTCAGCAAACAGGTATTGTGCACATGACCGTGCCGCATCTGCCCAAAACCAGAATAGTGATCGATCATTCAAGTCAAACTTCTTGACATGTCAGACTTACTGCTGTTATCCCTTTTTATGGCATTTTTGCTAATGGCCAACACCTGTGTTCAAAATGTTCCTTGAGGTATGAGGTATGACAATCACCTGGAGGGATGCCGTGCTAGATTTTTGCGTTTCAGGTAATTTATTTCAGAGTCGAAGGTCATTGGGTACATTTCTACATAGAACTTGCAAGTCATTCATTTTCTGCATACCAAGAAGCCTGTGTGAGATCTTTCTCTCTTTTTTTTTTTTGTATACCTTGTTGAGGCTCGTATGAGAGCAAACACAACGTACAGCGAGGGGGGCATGAGGTCAAGAGGGGCAGGAGAGGGAAGGACGAAGCAGTGGGGGAACACAGACAGACCTGTGGAAGGGAGAGGGATGGGGTGGGGAACACGGGGGATACAAGATAGACATTACAGGGACTTTCAGGAAGGAAAGCAGGGAATTTGAAGGAGGTGGGTTTGGGGTGGATTAACGGGGGTAGAAAAGATCGAGAATTTGGATGGGGGACGGCAAAAGGTGGTGTGAACAGCTGTTTTGAAGGCCTGGAGGGAAGGATGGGATTGAACAGAGTGAGGGAATTTATTCCAAAGGCAGGAAAAAAAGAGGAATGAAAAAGTGAAGGTGAGCAGTGATTCGTGATTTTGGTAGTTTTACCAGAAGGGGGTTGTTGGCAGACTTTGAGCGCCCTGCAGAAATATGGTGGGGACAAATCGCAGACACAGCAATGGGGGGGGGGCGGAGAGGAGACAGTGGAAGACAGATAGACCACCGACCAGCCTGCGGTGAGAGGCCCAAAGACTCAGCCTCATTGCAGGAGATGCCAGTGACCCAAAATGCCTTGGTTTCTATAGCGTGAAGCCAAGAAAGGTGGGAGGCAGGAGCACCAGCCCAGAAGGGAGAGCAGTACTCCATCAGGCTGCGGACGAAAGCTTTGTAAGTGGTCCGGAGCTCAGGTGGACCGAGGAAGGACTTTGCACAATGGAGAATTCCCAGTCGGCGACTGGCTCTGGAGGCCAGGTTGGAAATGTG
>NW_028224145.1:0-2000 GCF_056783735.1 Eptatretus burgeri
CCACTCATTCCATTGTGTTACCATGGAGACAAGAAGAACAAGTCGTTGCTGCAGTTGCAGAGGAAGAGAACAGTCCAAACTTTCTCTGATGAAAGCATAATGAAAACAAGGACAAATGTGTCCAAGAGCCGCGTCATAAAGGTTTTGTCTTAAACCAGAAGAAGAAGAACAAGAAGAAGAAGAAGAAGAAGAAGAAGATGTCGAAGAGGAAGAACGCGGAGCTCTCTTGGAGCCAGCGTTCTCAACACGACGCGGTGAAAAAAGAAACTTCCATTCTTCTATTTTGAGAACGAAGTGAGGTTTACGACCTCAAATAGTTGCAAATAAAGTATTTACTGTGAGATACTATACCTCACCTCGTTTAAAATAAGGTATTTAATTTGAGGTTTTACACCTCAACTAGTCACAAATAAGGTATTTAGTGTGAGGTTTTACACCTCAACTAGTTTCAAATAACGTATTTACTGTGAGGTTTTACACCTCAACTAGTTACAAAAAAGGTATTTTGTGTGAGGTTTTACACCTCAACTGGTTACAAATAAGGTATTTAATGTGATGTTTTCACATCAACTAGTCACAAATAAGGTATTTAGTGTGAGGTTTTCACCTCAACTAGTAACAAAAAAGGTATTTAGTATGAGGTTTTCACCTCCACGAGTTACAAATAAGGGATTTAACGTGAGGTTTTACACCTCAACTGGTTACAAATAAGGTATTTAGTGTGAGGTTTTCCCCTCAACCAGTTACAAATAAGGTATTTATTGTGAGGTTTTCCCCTCAACTAGTTACAAAAAAGGTATTTAGTGTGAGGTTTTCACCTCCACGAGTTACAAATAAGGGATTTAACGTGAGGTTTCACACCTCACCTCGTCACAAATAAAGTTGTTAATGTGAGGTTTTCACCTCCATGAGTTACAAATAAGGTATTTAGTGTGAGGTTTTTCACTCAACTAGTTGCAAATAAGGTAGTGACTGTGAGGTTTTCCCCTCAACTAGTTACAAATAAAGTATTTACTGTGAGGTTTAACACCTCAACTAGTTTCAAATAAGGTATTTAGTGCGAGGTTTTCCCCTCAACTAGTTACAAATAAGGTATTTAGTGTGAGGTTTTCACCTCCACGAGTTACAAATAAGGTATTTAATGTGAGGTTTTGCACCTCATCGAGTTTTAAATAAGGTATTTAATGTGAGGTTTTACACCTCGCTTTGTTTCAAATAAAGTATTTACTGTGAGGTTTTCACCTCAACTAGTTACAAATAAGGTATTTAATGTGAGGTTTTGCACCTCATCGAGTTTTAAATAAGGTAGTTAATTAAATAAGAAGTTAATGTGAGGTTTTCAACCTCAACTCATTACAAATAAGGCATTTACTGTGAGATTTTACACCTCACATCGTCACAAATAAAGTAGTTAATGTGAGGTTTTCACCTCACCCAGTTACGATTAAGGTATTTACTGTGAGGTTTTACACTTCACATCGTCACAAATAAAGTAGTTAATGTGGGGGGTTTTCAAGCTCTACGAGTTACAAAAAAGTTATTTACTGTGAGGTTTTCACCTCAACTCGCTACAAATAAGGTATTTACGGTGAGGTTTTACACCTCATCTCGTCATAAATAATGTACTTAATGTGAGGTTTTACACCTCAACTAGTTTCAAATAATGTATTTCATCTGAGGTGTTCCACCTCCACTTGTTACACATAAGTTATTTAGTGTGAGGTTTTCCTTCTTTATATCAGGCTTTTTGAAGATCCACGCTGCTCTTCCCAGTCAGGGAAACTGGCTAGAAATGTCCCTCAAACATCACCCGCCCACCTTGGCCGCTCAGATTACTACATCTGACAGGACAGCTCTTTGAGTCGTCGATCCAAGAATAAAATAAAGTATACTCAGACACTAACAATTTGCTGTTGGCAGGACTGTCTAGAGCCAAAATGGGCCCGGGGGCAATACTAAGTGTGGAGCCCACTTCATCCATTTTAAAATACCAGTGCATG
>NW_028224146.1:0-2000 GCF_056783735.1 Eptatretus burgeri
ATATCATGCTATATATCGTTTTTGGCCCCATCCCTCAATGGTGAAGAACCACTTTAAAAATTATACAATTCTCGTATCCAGATCCAGATTCGGATCTTTACCAAAATCTAATCAGTTCGTCCTCGTCCAACACCAAACCTGTCCACTAAATTTAATCCGGATCCGTCGACAACTTTTTGAGATATCTTGCAAACAGACAGACAGCCAAACACAGACAAACAGACAGAGAGGGGTGAAAACATAACCTCCTTCACCTTCGGTGGCAGAGGTAATAATCTGCTATATTCTGCAAGCTTTTGTACGCAATCACATCACTTTTATGGGTGTTAATCTATGAGGATATTTTTATTTGTTTTTGATTTACGTGAAACTTTCTCCCACTTTGACTAGACTTGACCAGCCAATTTAGTTCACTGCAGGATCAAGGCCTCCCTCAATGCTGTTACTTTCAATGCAATTTGAGATCATTGGTAATCCAGTAAAAACATTCAACGTCATCTCCATATTTGATTTTTAGTCTGTCTCTGTTTCTTGCATAGGTTCTTTAAGTTGTCAGTTTTTAATTCTTGTAGACCAACCATCATCCCTTCTTCTTGCTACATGTCCGGCCAAGTTCCATTTCACTTTTTTTTCATTGTGACCAGAAGTGAAGTAATTTTGATTTCTGTCGGATCCATTAATTTATCTTCTTGTCCCTTTTGGTTCTGCTAATACAGTAATACCCCGGTTTACATCGCCCCTTTATTTGTCATTTCGCAAATATATTGTCACGTTTATTATACCACTTCTTGATATTCGTCGTCTCAACTCGATACTTCGTTTTAAAAGCCATACCTTTTATTCTTGAGCGTTTTCAGAACTTACAAGACCGATAAAGATGCCGAAATACATCAATAAAGTACCAAATTGGGAGATCGCAAAATCGCTGCAAGAATTACTGGACTTTGCTTCACACTTAAAGAAATGTACTCCACTGTAGATTGGCTGCGAGGCAATGTAAAAGTGTTACTTTATAAGTGAAATTCGATGTTATTTGTCGAATGGCTGCTGGTAACCGTGCCATTGATGTTTCTGGGTTATGAAGTTTGCCTCCGATCTAAAAAATATGCCGATGTTCATTAGTAGGGAAAGAATACTGGTTCTGGCTCACTTTTCCCCATGTAAATGAATGGGGGATTTTCAGCCATGAAATTTTTCTTTTTTTTCCCCTGAAAAAATAAATCCCCTTTTTAGCCCAAGGTATATTTATTTGTCTCCCCTTTTAACCTGGAGCCTGGTGTTGGCTTAGTGGTTAGGGTGGCAGCTTGGGATCCCAGGGTCCTGAGTTCAAATCCCGTTGGCTGAATTAACACCAGGGGTTGGACTCAGCCTGCCATCCTTCCGAGGTCGGCGAAATGAGTGCCAGTGTACTGGTCCCGGTGTATGCCCCGGTTAGAATAGGTGTACCATATCCCTGTGTGTCGTAAGAGGCGACCAGGGTTGGTGTCAGGAAGGGCATCCGGCCATAAAACATTGCCTCAAGAAAAAGCCAAACCCCTGCACAGCAGGGAAAAATGGCTGTAAAAACGGTCATTTTTTTATTTCCCTTTAACCTAGGGGCTCTCTATTCAAATAGCCCATACAACAAGATAAAGATTTGTTAAAGGTGATTCTAAAGAAATATCTGAAACGTCTAAGCCTCGGGGCACTCTTTATCAAATAACCAATGCATATTGTTTAGCTCACTCATTGAACCTATAAACATTTGTTCATTCTCAAATTCCTTCAATAGTTTAATTTTCTTTGCACAATAATCCCCATCTAAAATATTGAAAAACAAAACATTTGAATCTTTATATTTTTTAAGATACCCCTTTTGTGCCATTACGAAATGATAAACTTCTCTTAATGATCTCATCTGACCACCTCCTGAGTTGCAAATCATTTTTGTACATAAACCATGCCAGAAAAAAAGTTTTGTTTCAAATGTTTTCAGTTCATGCCGTGAAAATGAGGAAGTG
>NW_028224147.1:0-2000 GCF_056783735.1 Eptatretus burgeri
CACGATTAGTCCAAGATTAAGAGCACGATTTCAATCGTGCTGCACATCGTGATAGTGAGAACCTAGCATTAAGCTGGTAGCAGCTATTCCGTGAGCCTACACTTTGGCGACAAAAATAGAGTTTGGGTCCAAGCTGTAATTTGAGTAAAGGGAAGGTTCTCCAACAAAGTAAATGGCTTATCACAAAGCGTTATTATCCATTGTCAAAACAATATTGTGTTGGCCATGACTTTAGTGAAATGAAAGTGTATTTGTGTGTTTGCGATATAGGGTGAATAGTGTTTAGGATGGTGCATGTGAGCAATAAACTCACAAGAGGGTGAAAGGTATAGCCAAACCTGTAGTAAACAATTGAGGTAACAAAGGAGACTCTTGGTAAAATGACAGCATATATGTATATGTATATATATATATGTATATGTATATATATATATATATATATATATATATATATATATATATATATATATATATATATATATATATATATATATATATAGCCTGGTGTTGGCGCAGTGGTTGGGCAGCGGCTTGGGATCCCAGTGTCCTGAGTTCAAGCCCCGTTGGCTGCTGAATTAACACCAGGGGGTTGACTCAGCCTGTCATCCTTCCGAGGTCGGCGAAATGAGTGCCAGTGTTCTGGTCCCGGTGTATACCCCGGTTAAAATAGGTGTACCATATCCCTGTGTCAAAAGAGGCGACCAGGGTTGCGTCAGGAAGGGCATCCGGCGTAAAACATGTGCCAAATCACTATGCGGATCATACGGATGATTCGCTGTGGCGACCCCTAACGGGAGCAGCCGAAAGAAGAAGAAGAAGATATATATATATATATATATATATGTATGTATATATATATATGTATATATATATATGTATATATATATATGTATATATATATATGTATATATATATATGTATATGTATATATATGTATATGTATATATATATGTATATGTATATATATATATATGTATATATATATATATATGTATATATATATATATATATGTATATATATATATATATATATATATATACACATCATATCCGAGACAACCTGTGAACCCGTTAGGTTCCCGTTGTCACAGCGGTTGATGAAAAAAATCATTTCAAGAAAAAAAAAGACTGTCTGTCTGCCTGTCTGTCTGTCTGTCACAGCATCTCTGAAAAGGTTGTGCAGAAATTCACCAAATTTGGTAGTTGTGATCACCACATTGCACGAAGGTGCAAGAACAGTATCATTTTGGCCCCGCATCTTTGGGATTGGTCAAAAGGTCAAATACCAACAAAATGCAATTACGGGCACATTTTTAAATGTCGTTTAATGAAACTTTGTGTATTCAATCAGAAATCGGGGGACACATGAAATCTGTGACGATATTTTGGATTTGATCCCCGGTTCATGCCCCAGGGAGTGTGGACTTCAGGTCACAGAGGTCAAAATAGGGGGAAAAAAATTTAACTCAAAATTTGATATTGGGCCATAACTGCTGGAATTTTTTTTACCATCTTTCAATTTTGCTTTAGGTAGGAAGCATGAGGATTTGCAATAGCATGACATTCTTTTCGCTCTAGTGTGATCATGCTGCCAGACCCCCCCCCCCCCTCCCAATTGGACCAATAATACGGAAGACTACATGGTGGATGCATGGCAGCGTATATTGATAACCATGCATTCTCTGGGCATATCAAATGGCATACATATGTGTAATGTGTACAAACGCCTACATAATCACGTCCTCTGCAGCCCATGAAGAAGTACATACGATCAACTCTGCTCTTGGCTCCGAACGCAGCACAGGGGTCACACTCAGAATCAGATTGTCTTGAGGTGTGAGCAAGGTGACGTAGTTTTTCCAAAACAGGTTATATCTGTTGATAAGGCAAAATAAATTTATAATAATCTTCAAGATTGCCAACCAAGGGTTAATTCCAAATTTAAATTTGTATATATTTTGCAAAGCGTGATCTTTCCAGGAATCTCATGATTTCTCATC
>NW_028224148.1:0-2000 GCF_056783735.1 Eptatretus burgeri
AACTGACGCTCACGGACTATGCAGGTAACAAATCTCATCCGAGTCTCTCTCAGCAACCGCTCGTTGGACACAAAATCCGGCCAGCGGTAGCCAAGGATTCTCCGAAGAGACCTGGTACCAAAGGCATTAAGTCTCCATCTCAGATCCTTGGTCAGAGTCCAAGTCTCTCATCCATAGAGCAAGACTGGAAGTACCAAGGACCTGAAGACTCGGACTTTCGTCCTCCCGCACAGGTACCGGCAGCGCCACACCCCATGATCCAGTGAATCCATGACTCCCCAGGCCCGACCCAGACGTCTATTGACCTCTGACTCGCAGCCAGCAGAGACATGAATATCACTGCCAAGGTAAGTGAATCTCTCCACGACCTCAACATCCTCACCACAAACAGACACAGACAGGACAGCAGCATCCAAGATGTCACCGAAAGCCTGGATCTTAGTTTTGACCCAAGAAACCCGTAATCCCAGCGGCTCCGACTCCTCATTCAGCACCTCGAGGGCCCCCAAAAGGATGTCTAAAGTCTCCGCAAAGATGACTGCATCATCTGCAAAATCAAGGTCCGAGATCTTGACATTCCCAAACGATGCACCGCAGCTTGATCTCTCCGACATCCTCCCTAAAATCCAGTCCGTACAAGTGCTGAAAAGTGTGGGGGCCAGTACACACCCCTGACTAACTCCAGTAACAACTGGAAATAAGTCAGAGATGGTACCACCACACTTCACAGCACTCTCAGTACCAGAGTAGAGTTCAGACATCAGATCGATCAGTTTTGGTGGCACCCCACGAAGACCAAGAATCCTCCAGAGGACATCCCAATTCACTGAATCAAACGCTTTACAGAGATCAACATAGGCTGCAAGCAGCCCCTGCCGAAACTCTCCTCTGCGTTTGGTGAGGACACGAAGGGCAAGGATACGGTCAATCGTTGACCTCTTTGGTGTGAAGCCTGACTGCTCCGGACGCTGGTGCTCAAGCAGATGGTGGCGAACCCTATCAAGAATTATCCGTGCAAAGACCTTGCCCGGCACTGAGAGCAGCGTCACCCCTCGGTAGTTGTTGCAACTAGTTTAGTTGTCAGTAGTTTATAGAATAAAACAAAAATGTTCATTTTACTCAAACACATACCTATAAATAGTAAAACCAGAAAAACTGATAATGTTGCAGTGGTCTCTATTTTTTCCAGAGCTGTGTATGTATGTATATATATGTATGTATATATATGTATGTATATATATGTATGTATATATATATATATATATATATATATATATATATATATATGTATGTATATATATATATATATATATATATATATATATATATATATATATGTATGTATATATATGTATGTATATATATATATATATATATATATATATACACACACGAGGTGTGTTCAAAAAGTATCCAACCTTAATTTTTCGTGCGTAAACAAATGAAGTTAGGGAGGCGTGGTTTGGTGCACATATGTGGGCAATCCTAATTCGAATGTGATTTTTTTTTTCCCGCCTCTCGAAGCTGTCACTCGCCGACAGACCGCCGATGAGTGAGGAAGTGTAAGTGAGCGCCGTCGGATTTTCGTTTTTGACAAAGTGACGAAAAAACTTGAACAACGCTACTGCATCAAATTTTGTGTAAAGCTTGGCGATTCCCAAGTGGAAACGATCCGCAAGATTCAACAGGCCTTCGGGAACGAAGCAATGGGCACCACACAGATAAAAGAGTGGTACAACCGCTTCAAAGATGGTCGCACATCAGTGGAAAGTGAAGCACGTTCTGGTCGGCCCTCAACATCCCAAAATGAGATCGTCATTGACCAAGTGAGGACCCTGTGATGCAGGATCGTCGAATCACGATCAGAGAACTTGCAGACGAGGCAGGCGTCAGCATTGGATCCGTTCATTCCATTGTGACTGAGGATTTGGGCTTAAGGAGAATCTCAGCGAAGTTTGTGTCAAAGCTGCTAATGATCGAGCAGAAGCAACTCCGTTTGG
>NW_028224149.1:0-2000 GCF_056783735.1 Eptatretus burgeri
TCAGAATGTTCTCAACCTCGGAAATTATTTCCTCATTATTTGTAGCATCTTACAACTGTGGCAGTTCATCAGCACAGGAATCCTCAATATAATGTCTCTCACCTGATGAAATGGAGAGTCATGAGAGCCTTGACGCTGCAATCCAACAAAAAGTAGCCACAACCTTTCCAGATGACACTTCAATGTTGTTGTTCTTCCAGGGAGGAAAGACGAGCAACAAGGGTTCATCACACAATCGGGGCCGGATTCAGTCACATGCCAGACAGGCCATGGCCTCGGGCACCATCTGAAGGGCCCCACACCTAGGGCTTTTGGATGAAGCCTTCACCAATCTCTACAAAACTGAATGTGAATAGACAAATAGGGCATTGGATATGGCCTTCAACATTTAAAATGGCCGAGGGCCCCACAACGTCTTAATCCGGCCATAGGCACAATGTGTGCTTACACGGCATGCTCTGCTATTTGGTCTCAAGATCAAAGCAGTGAACCCATAACTCTTCCTGAATCACAATCGTGTTCATGACGCCCTCGACGTTTGTTTTAAACTGTTTAAAATTTTCCCTGGAGGTCAAATCACTCTCTCTTCAAATCAGCAGTCAATATCCTGGGAACCCATCTCACTGAGAACTTTCACATGATGGATAAAATTCTAGTATCCAGATCTGATTCTCGGTGAGGATGGACTGCCCTGACCCAGTGATTGGACTCGGTCTCACCAACGTTCCTGTTCATCTTGCGTTGTTGGTCAAAAGCTGTGGAATGTATCAACTTCTTCGAGTGTGGTTGCCTCTTTGGGACATCATTATCTTGGCTCAGACTCAGTGCCGTTTCTTTCTCAAAGAAATTTAGTTGCCCAGTTGTTATTTTTCAGTGGCGCATAAAGGGACATCATCTCCCAGTGTGAACGCCACGTCCTCATGAATTCCCTTTGGACCTTTCTTATAGAGTTATTTGACTTATTGCTCTGATTTCAGTCCTTTCATTTGACCAACTCATAGTTAGACTTCTGTTCAGAGGTCTTGCGAAAATAAACAAAAGGTTGTTTATAAATAAATAAAAACAAGAGTGCATCGATCGACGATCGATAATTATTGGGTCTGAACAAATCATAAAATGATTCAAGCTGGAGACTTTCTGAATGGCCGTCAACATGCTTCTCATTGGCTCCCTCTATCATTTCATTTTCATTGTTCCTTCCACAACCTCTCTTTCGTAATCCTTCCTATCTCATCATATGTCCAGTCCATGCTCGGTGTTATCTTTATGGCCTTCAACAGTGTTATCTTCATCCAACACCTCCATCTTTTAATCTCCAACTCCCTTTCATGATATCAACCATCCTTCATAACCTTTCTCCCAAAATGTTCAGCAAATCTTTATGAATATTTTATTATGATTGAATTGAATAAATGTTCTATTTCTGTTTATACAAATTAATCAATAAAAACCATCTGTGGTAAAAATCTCCTTGTGAAGAAAATGAAATCTCATCAAATGGACACAACACAAAATGTACTGGGGGAATCGTCCACTCGTTCAGTCCTTCTTCATTCATATGCAGCACAAAGTTGTGGGGTAGCATCATTGGCTGACGGCATAACTATGTCAGTGATGCAATGCCCTATGCTGGTTCGGGCAGGATTTGGAATTTGTTCATGGTGCTGATGATGGCTCACCTCGTCTTCACAAAGGACACTTTGGGATCTTCAACGTCCACCAACTAATGCTGGCAGGTGGGATGCTCAGCTTAATGTCCAACCAAGGGTGGGTACACACATTGATGAATCACTGTGCCTGTCAAACACCGGGATGACAGTTTATATCTTGGTCAGGGTTCGAACCCAGGCGAGGCAGCTGAGAGAGCATGTGTGTCTCTCGAACCAATCCTGTCTGTGTGTGTGGAGTGTGCGTAGGCGGCTGTGTGAGTGGTGTTGGGAGGCGGCCATAGCATGTGGAGGCGGCCATAGCATGTGGAGGCGGCCATAGCATGTGGAGGC
>NW_028224150.1:0-2000 GCF_056783735.1 Eptatretus burgeri
TGCATGCACTTTATTATAAAATGTATACAAAATTGACCCCCAAATCGTCACACTGATTGAGAAAGCAATGACGCTCTGGAGCACAAATCTGACACTACCTTACTTGGATGGAAAGATTGAAATCCCAAGAGTAAAGGTATGATGTGGTAACTTTCAAGGTCACAGCCTTTCCCTCCTGTTTTTTTCTGGCTCTGGACCCACTGAGTAACCTCATCAATGAACAAGGACATGGATACAATTTCACATGCAACAGAAGAATGAGAAAAGAAACAAGAAAGTACTTGGAGGACATTCAAATGGAGTTTGGTCTTAACAAGTGTGCCCAATGCACATTTGTACAAGGAAAAATAAAAAGAACCGCCATCTCAATCGATGAAAGTACAATACAGCAACTAGAAGATGAGGCATCCCACAAATACTTCAGAATAGAAGGTCCCCAGGTACAACACAAAAAAATGTGCAAAATAATCAGCAAAGAGTACCTACACAGAATAAGACTAATTCTGAAGTAATCCCTTTTTTCAAGAAACAAAACCAAAGCTATAAACCAACTTGCAGTGCCAGTTTTCTAATATTTAATACTAACCCTAACCAACTATTTAGACACCAAAATAAGGAAGCTTCTAACTATTCACAAGATATTTTACAAAAACCAATGCATATCGAGGTTGTACTCAGCGAGACGAGAGGTAGGAGGTGGTTTTATGGAGCGTAACCAAGTGCACAGAACATTGTGTGTCGGATTAGCAGAGGATGTGAAAAGCTCAACAGACTATCGGATGAGATTTATGCATGGGCAAGAAAACAACAGACCAGAAAAGGGATCCTTAATCCATTTAGCAACAACCTTCCAAAAACAGATGCAAACTAGAAGGGCACTCGGTGGAGCGCATACCTCGACCACACAATGCCTGATCTACGAGAACATATCGGGCTCAATACATTTTTGAAATATCATGCTATATATCGTTTTTGGCCACATCTCTTAATGGTGAAAAAAATCACTTTAAAAAGTTAAATAATTCTTGTATCCAGATCCAGATTCGGATCTTCAAAAAAATCGAATCCTTTCTTCCTTGTCGCACACCCAACCTGCCCACCAAGTTTCATCTGAATCCGTCCACAACTTTTTGAGATGTCGTGCCATATATTAGTTTATCCCTATCTCTCAATGGTGAAGAATCACTGAAAAAATTGTTGGTTCCGGATTCAGATTTTCACCAAAATTGAATCAATTCGTCCTTGTCACACCCAATGTGTCCATCAAGTTTCGTCCGAATCGTCTGCAACTTTTTGAGATATTGTGCCATATATTAGTTTAGCCCTATCTCTCAATGGTGAAGAATCACTTAAAAAATTCAAGTAGTCGGATCTGGATCCCGATCTTCACCAAAATCTAATAAGTTCGTCTTTGTCACTCACCCAACCTGCCCACCAAATTTCATCCGGATACGTCCACAACTTTTTGAGATATCCTGCACACAATCAAACAGATAAACAAGCAAACAGACAGAGAGGGGTGAAAACATAACCTCCTTCACCTTCGGTAGTGGAGGTAATTACAGATACTACACAGGAAAACGAAACAGAAACAAACACAGCCCCAATGATCGCAAAGAAAAAAAAAAGGGAAAATAAAATAATAAATATCAGCAGATATACTCCGACAAATGTGAAAATGACAAAATTGCAGGAAGATTTTAAAAAGAGCTTGACAGAACAGGGATCGACAAGGAAGGCTCTTTGGAATGGCTAAGAAGAGGTCAAATTTGTTGGGATAGAGAGCGATTCATCGTAAATGCTCAAGACCAAGGACACTACACTAATGCCTTTAATAAAATGGTAGTATTGAGGCAATCGGACAAATGCAGGTTTTGTGGGGTAGAAACAGAAAGTACCAGTCACCTCCTTTCTGGATGTAACAAACTCATGTCAGAACAGCTGCACACAGAAAGACATAACAGTGTCTGTTGAGTGGTCCACTGGCACATCCGTAAACA
>NW_028224151.1:0-2000 GCF_056783735.1 Eptatretus burgeri
GCCTGGACGACACGGGCAAGCACCGGATCACGAGCCGACTCCACCGCGACCTGTCTGGCCGTGACCGGCCCGCTCTGGACCTGGTCTAGCGCAAACACGTCGACCCGGTCGCCCAGCTCAGACGCAGGTGGACCCTCCGCACACGGCAAGCGTGAGAGCCCGTCGCAGTTAGCATGCTTCTCGGTGCTTCGGAACTGAATATCATAATCGTAAGCACCCAGAAACAGACACCACCGCTGTATTCGCGCGGCTGCTACCACCGGCACTCCGCGTTCGGGTCTCAGGTGAATTGAAGTGGTTTGTGATCCGTCTGTAAAATGAAATGCCGTCCCAGCAGATATTGATGAAACCTCCGCACACCCCAGACGATGCTGAGAGCCTCCCGTTCGATCTGGGCATATCCGCGCTCTGCTGTGGACAGGGTCCGGGATGCAAAACAAACAGGCCGCTCGGAACCATCGTCCATCCTGTGGGAGAGCACTGCCCCGATGCCATATGCAGAGCTGTCGCATGCCAATAGGAGCGGACGCGCAGGCTCGTAGTGCACGAGGACCGTATCCTCTGTGAGCAGCCGCTTGACGCGGTCGAACGACACCTGGTGTGCAGGCCCCCAAACCCAGCGCTCGTCCTTCTTGAGCAACCGCGTCAACGGCGCAAGTTGTGAGCTGAGCCCGCGCACGAACCTTTGGTAATACTGGGCCATGCCAATGAACGCGCGCAGCTGCGTCTTGTCGCAAGGTGGTGGCATGCGCTGAATCGCCTCCACCTTCCGAGGACCTTTCAACAGCCCCTCCGGCGTGATGATGTGCCCGAGGTATTCCAAGTGCTGCTTGAAGAACGCGCACTTGTCCCTGTTTAAGCGCAGGCCGCACGCTTCTAGCTTTGTCAGCACTCGGGCAATGTTCGCCAGATGCTCGTCCGCCGTTTTCCCCGCAATGAGTACATCGTCCAGGTAGGTCTGAGCGGGCAGGCCAATGCAAACCTGATCCATGGCTTTCTGCCACAAAGCTGGAGCCGAAGCAATCCCAAAACAGAGTCGGGTATATCGATAGAGTCCTTGACACGTGTTGATTGTTAAAAGCTCGCTACTCCCGGGATCCATCGGCAGGTGAAAATATGCATCACGCAGGTCTAGCTTCGTGAAGTATCGACTCCCCGCCAATCGCGCATATATTTCATCGATTGACGGCAATGGATATTGCTCCACGCTGAGCCCCGGGTTAACTGTGGATTTGAAGTCCCCGCACAATCGGACGTCTCCATTCCGTTTCAGCACCGTGACAACCGGGGTGGCCCAATCCGAGCACGACACCCGTTCGATCACTCCACAGGCCTCCAGCCTATCCAGTTCACCCTTGACCTTGTCCCGCAGGGCATATGGCACCGGACGCGGTTTACAAAACCGAGGAACCACCCCCTCCTTCAAGAAGAGTTTCGCCTCCATGCCCTTGAGTTTCCCAAGGTCGCCTCTAAACAACCGTTGATGTCTTTGAAGAATCTCCTCCAACTGATCCTCCCACTGGCTCGGCACGGGTTGCACAAGGTTAACTGCGGCCCAGTCTAGCCTGATGCGGGCCATCCAATCTCGGCCGAGGAGAGACGGCCCCCTCCCCCGCACGACGTACACCCGAAGCGTGGCGACCTGGCCTTGGTACCGCACCGAACAGCGTTATCTGCCATCCCGACTGGCGTTATCCTCTCGCGGGTGTACGTGAACAGCGCGAGGTTTGACCTGATAAGCTTCAAGCCGTTGAGTCTACGCGCGGTCTGTTCGCCAATGAGCGACACCGCTGCTCCCGTATCGACCTGGAACGTGATCGGCGTTTTGTTCACTTCGACTTCCACCGTCATCGGGCGCGCCGTCGCCGGGCCAACTGAACCCAGGCTCAACACCGGCCGCTGGTTCCGCCCCGAGTCGCGTCGCACATCGCCGTCCCCGACTTTAACGGTGGCCGAAGCCCCACGGCACACACGCGCCAAATGACCCACCTTGTGACATT
>NW_028224153.1:0-2000 GCF_056783735.1 Eptatretus burgeri
CCCGTATAAGAACACCGTGTGTTTGCATTGTCACAAGGTGGGACATTTGAAGCGTGTGTGTCGGATGGCGGGGGCCTCCGTCGGGGTCTTGGATGACGAGGTGCGGGAGGACCCCAGTGACCTGGAGATCGGCCTGCAGCCGGGGCATGGCGATGCCGGCGGGCCGGAGCAGGAGATGCAACCACGGTTGAGTCTGTTTTCCGTTGGTCCGGAGATGACGACGCCGTTCACGGTGGAGGTCGAAGTGAATGGCGAGCCGACCGTGTTTTGCGTGGACACCGGGGCTGCAGTGTCGGTCATGGGCGAGCAGGCGGCTCGTGGTCTTCGCGGTGTTCGCCTAGTCGAGACGGCCTTGTCGCTGTACACGTACACCGGTGAAGCGATTGCACCGCTTGTGAGGGTCGACGTCTCAGTGCGCTACCGAGGTCGACGCGCCCGGCTCTCGGTGTTCGTGGTGCAAGGGGAGGGGCCTGCCCTTTTGGGTCGGGACTGGCTGGCGCACCTCGGGCTGGATCTCCAGTTCGTACCTCCAGGTGTGCCGGTGCTCTCTTCGATGCTTTCGTCGAGGCCCGAGGGCGAGGTTCTGGCGGCGGGAGCCGCGTCGATGCAACGGGAGCGGCCGTTCGTTGCTGCCTGCAACGGTGATGTGCGGTTCGGGAGCGGCGGGAGCCGTGTCAGCTCTCGCGATGACTTCTCGCGCTTCGGCGGCGTTCATGAGGCAATGCGCGCCTGTGTTGTTCGGGCAGCTTCGACGGCGAGCTGCAGCGAGCCCGTCGCGTGCAAGGGAGTCACGGTTCGCAACATCGAGTCAACAACCAAGAGACGGACTCGTGATGAGGGTTATGGATTGCTGTTCATTGCATATTTGTTTTTCCTTGCTCTAGTGATGCAGTTTAACGTTGTTGGAATAAATGCCAACAGGTCCTGTGTGAGAGTGGGTTTGGCGGAGATCAATCGATGGGTTTTGCAGTATGGTCAATGTGATGTTGTGGCTTTGGGAGCGGTGGTGGCGAATAAAAAGGTTTGGTTGGCCTTCCATTGCCCCGGGCCGCGGGTAGTTGCTTTGTCATGTGCAGGGATTTTGCCGAAAGAACGCGCTGTACGGGAAAATGAATTTGCAATGGTTCCAGTGATATTCCTATTGATTTATGATGAGCCTATGGTTGAAGTGTGGTTTAAATGGAGTTGCTACCGTCTAACTGCCATGTGGGTCTCGGAGATCGACTCGGAGCCAGGACTGGTGCGCTGGTCAGCGTTACCCCCACCTCTGGTTGCGGCAAGGTCAGACGTGCCTGGCGCCGGGGGCGCAGCTCTCTGTGTTCGCTCAAGGCCGTTTAGACGGGCGTTGGCATCTCAACTGATTGTGGTGCGTGGGTTGTTGTGGAGCATTGGTTGCATCCAGCCAGCGGCGCTGTTCAGCGCCCCCATCCAAGGTCAATCGAGTCTGGCGCTGGCGCCACGGCTTCCAGACAGCGGGCTTCCGGCCTCGGAATGTTTATCTGCTTCAGGTCTGCCTGGGGGAGGTGTGCCGCCTTGTGGGCCGGAGGCGTTTGAATAGAAAACAAAAAGAACATGAATCTGAGGTTGACCAATTGAAAGAAAAACTGAGGCTGGAGTACGAGGAGATAGACAAAGAACAGCGAATGAAACACAAAATGGAGATGAACCAAATGAAGAAAACCATGAAACTGGATAAGGAAAGACAGGAGAGGAAACAAGGAAGAGTAATGAGACAGCAGCGAATGAAACACAAAATGGAGATTAACCAAATGAAGAAAACCATGAAACTGGATAAGGAAAGACAGGAGAGGAAACGAGGTAGAGTAATTAGACAGCAGCAAATGAAACACAAAAAGGAGATTAACCAAATGAAGAAAACCATGAAACTGGAGAAGGAAGGACAGGAGAGGAAACGAGGAAGAGTAGTGAGAGAACAGCGAATGAAACACAGGAACGAAATGAGCCAATTGAAAGAAACAATGAGATTGGAAAACAAAGAG
>NW_028224154.1:0-2000 GCF_056783735.1 Eptatretus burgeri
GTCCACCAACTTTCATTGAAATCCATCCATAACTTTTTGAGATATTGTGCTGTATATCGTTTTTGGCCAAATCTGTCGATGGTGAAGAATCACTTGAAAAATTCTCGCAGCCAGATCCGGATTCGGATCTTCATCAAAATCTAATGAGTTCGTCCTTGTCATACACCCAACCTGTCCACCAAATTTCATCCGAATCCATCCACAACTTTTTGAGATATCTTGCATACACAGACAGACAGGCAGACAGACAAAACAAACAGGCAGACATGGGTGAAAACATTAGCTCCTTCCACCTTTGATGGCAAATGTAACAAACAGGAATTCTTCTGAGATGAATTGCCTTTCAAGAAGATTAGAATCCAGATCATTCCTGTTCCTTCGTTCAACTGGATTTGAACCCACAAACAATACAGATCACATCCCATCAACACTGATTTCGGTACCTTTGTCATGAATGCATTTTGATTGCTCATCAAGGAATCAGGAGAAACTAGAGGGGCACTCGGTGGAGCACATACCTCCACCAAGCTGATTAGTTTATGTTTTGTATCCCACGGATGGGCCCAATCTGAAACAGACAAACAGGGGTGAAAACGTAATCTCCATCAACCTTCGGTGGTGAATGTAACAATTGATAAAAGTTTGGATAATTTATTTGGTTCCCAAAGATTTGGATCAAAAATGTATATTATGTTAAATATATTTATTATTTTCTTGAGGATGGTACAAGCTGTGTTCACTGGAGCAGTGATGCCTTTGATTTACAATACTTGGATTAAAAAGTTTAATTTGATAAGATTCATTTGAGGCAAAATAGCACTCTGGTGAAAAAGTTTCGTAAGAATATCGAGAAATCTGAGGTTTTAAACTGTAACGAAACCCAAGCTGTGTCTGCAATCCCCAAGATGACTGTTCTTCACACCTTCCCCTCATTATCCACACAACAGTAATTTAACAAGGAGCTGATTCATCCTGGGAAAAAAAAACTTTTGTTCAGAAACTTCAACTTGTTTGGCTTCAAACTAAAAGAACGTTCACATTAGTTACATCATTCAAAACCGATCAAGAACTCCTCCAGTTTGACTCGGTACAATCGACTCATCGTGTCATTAATGGTTCCGTGAGGGGATAGACAGACATGTGGAAAGAGAGGGAAAAAAACATGGAACAAGGGAGATCAGTAAGTTCATGGCCTAACATGTGGAAGTTGATGAATTTAATGAATTCGGACTTTTGTTGAATTTCCATTTCACATTTTATTCTGACAAGAAATAAATCTTTACCAAGACAAAAAATTATTATATTTTGAAACTAATATAAATGACTTCTCAAAACGGTGTTTTGTAACCTTGGTATGATCCAAACCCTCTTGTAAACTCTGTATGATCCAAACCCTCTTGTAAACTCTGTATGATCCAAACCCTCTTGTAAACTCTGTATGATCCAAACCCTCTTGTAAACTCTGTATGATCCAAACCCTCTTGTAAACTCTGTATGATCCAAACCCTCTTGTAAACTCTGTATGATCCAAACCCTCTTGTAAACTCTGTATGATCCAAACCCTCTTGTAAACTCTGGATGATCCAAACCCTCTTATAAACTCTGGATGATCCAAACCCTCTTGTAAACTCTGTATGATCCAAACCCTCTTGTAAACTCTGGATGATCCAAACCCTCTTGTAAACTCTGGATGATCCAAACCCTCTTGTAAACTCTGGATGATCCAAACCCTCTTGTAAACTCGAGATGATCCAAACCCTCTTGTAAACTCTGGATGATCCAAACCCTCTTGTAAACTCTGTATGATCCAAACCCTCTTGTAAACTCTGGATGATCCAAACCCTCTTGTAAACTCTGGATGATCCAAACCCTCTTGTAAACTCTGTATGATCCAAACCCTCTTGTAAACTCTGGATGATCCAAACCCTCTTGTAAACTCTGGATGATCCAAACCCTCTTGTAAACTCTGGATGATCCAAACCCTCTTGTAAACTCTGGAT
>NW_028224155.1:0-2000 GCF_056783735.1 Eptatretus burgeri
TACAATTATACACCAAAAGCAAATGTAAAAGAAGAAACACCACAATAATGCACAAAAAGCAAATGTAAAAGCAAAACACAATGCAGATCTACCACCGACTACCGAGCACACGGCAACACTTATACAGTTTTACTTCACAGACGGCGCCGACAACACATATACTCAAAGCAAAAGAAAAGGGACCACCCTCAACGATGATGGGGGGGGGGGCAGACGGGCCTGGGGCCGAGACCGCGTCGAGCCTACCCGTCTGGTGATGAGCCGCAAAATGGCGGTGGCGCCCCGACTCCGCGGGCCTCGCGGACAGTGTCTGGAATGGGGTGGGAACGGGGCCCCTTCTCGCACTATCTCAGCGCGGGGGGAAACAGGAGGGGGTTGTTGATGCTCGGGGGAAGGAGGATATCTCGCTGGCTCGGGTCCCGCGACGAGCGTCTCCACCACGACCTCGGTCGCGTTACCGGCCTCTCCTCTCCGCAGCTCCCCGACTCTGACACGAGCACCCCCTCGACTGCCTTCGCCGCCGCCACCTCTCCAACTCTCCACAGCTCCGTCCAACTGCTTTCTCTGACTCTTCTCTTGACTGGCTTCCCAACTCAACTCAACTCAACTCAACTCAACTCAACTCAACTCAGAAACCCTTAAGAACTCATCGGAATTACCCTTTGGAATCCTTTCGAATTACCCTTTTGAATTACCCTTAAGAACCCATCAGAAATATCCTTAAGAATTACCCTTTAGAGTCACCCTTAAGAACCCCTGAGAATTACCCTTTAGAACCCTTTAGAATTACCCTTTATAACCCTTTGAATTACCCATTAGAATCCTTTAGAATTACTCTTTAGAATTACCCTTAAGAACCCGTTAGAATCTCCCTTAAGAACTCTTTAAAATCACCCTTTATAATTACCCTTTAGAATCCTGTAGAATTACCCATGAGAATCGCATAGAATTTCCCTTTAGAATTACCCTTTATAACTTTTAGAATTACCCTCTAGAACTTTTAGAATCACCCTTTATTACCCTTTAGAATTACCTATTACAATCCTTTAGAATTTCCCTTTAGAACCCTTTAGAACCCTTTGGAATTACCCTTTAAAATTACTCTTTAGAATCCTTTAGAATTACCCTTAAGAACCCTTTAGAATTACCCTTAACAACCCTTTAGAATTACCCTTTAGAATCCTTTTGAATTACCCTTTCGAACCCTTATGAATTACCCTTTATAACTCTTTAGAATTACCCTTTCGAATTACCCTTTAGAATCCTTTCGAATTACCCTTAAGAACCAATTGGCATTATCCTTTAGAACCCTTTAGAATTACCTTTTGGAATCCTTTCGAATTGACCTTTAGAATTACCCTTAAGAACCCAGTAGAATTCCCCTTCAGAACCCTTCAGAATTACCCTCAAGAACCCTTCAGAATTACCCTTTAGAATCCTTTAGAATTACCCTTAACAACCCGTTAGAATTATCCTTAGGATCCCTTTGGAATCCTTTAGAATTACCCTTTAGAACCCCTTGGAATTGCCCTTAATAACCCTTTACAATCACCCTTTAGAATCCTTTAGAATTACCCTTTGGAATCTTTTGTCTTTTCCCTTTAGAACCCTTCAGAATTACCCTTAACAACCCTTTAGAATTACCCTTTAGAATCCTTTAGAATTACCCTTTAGAAATACGCTTAACAACCAGTGAGAATTATCCTTAAGAACCCTTTGGAATCCTTTAGATTTACTCTTTAGAACCTTTTAGAATTACCATTAATAACCCTTTAGAATTACCCATTAGAATCCTTTAGAATTTCCCTTTCGAACCCCTTGGAATTGCCCTTAATAACCCTTTACAAACACCCTCCAGAATCCTTTAGAATTACCCTTTGGAACCTTTTAGCTTTTCCCTTTAGAACCCTTTAGAATTACCCTTTAGAACCTTTTAGAATTGCCCTTTAGGAAGTACCCTTTAGAATTAGCCTTCAGAACACCCTTTTAGAATTGCCCTT
>NW_028224156.1:0-2000 GCF_056783735.1 Eptatretus burgeri
ATATAAGTGAAGAGAGGGTTATGTAAGGGGAGGGGTCACTAATGGGGGGGGGAGGGGAGAGGGTATGGAAGGGGAATGGTATGTTTGGGTGGAGTAAGTGAACAGAGGGGGGAAGTTCAGGGAGTGTAACACAATGGTCTCATTGCAAATGTTTTGCCTCGACCCCCGATCCTCTATTAGTTGAAATCCACATGCAGGCCCCTGAATTCATCTTGCAGCGGTGTGACCCAGTCATTGCTGAGAAGCTGAAAGTGATGCAGGAGGATTGCGAGCGCTGCAAGGTCGATCTTCAGGATCGAGGACAGCAAATAGAAGAATTTTGACGTTTCAATAATTTTGTTGATGAACGTAAAAACACGAAATCCATCTTCCCAGTCATTATGTTCAATAAATGTGAAATAAATATTCAATGAGAAATAAATCCACTCCAGGTGTCAATTTAATACCTTCGATAAAAGCACTCACATCCACTTCTGGAAACCATTTTAAAAATTTTTTCACAAAACAACTGCTAAATTAAAATAATATAAACTTCAACCGAATAAAACACACATCATAACTAGATATCTGCGATCACAAAGCGATCGCCAAGGGTAAACCTCCCCCAGCCTCCCCGGCTTACGCTTGGCCCACGACCTTGACCTTCAACCTGTCGGGATGGAATGGAGACTTCAACCTTCATAAAATGTGTCCCCAATCTGCATTCTGTCCATAAAACTCAACATCATGAAAATCGGAGGAAAATTCTTCAAGTTGTGATGAAAATGGTGTTTTTTGTTAATTAGGTCACAATCCGAAAAAAAGTAGGTCAAACACACGAATCAAACATCAGGAACACAACTTCAGTGCAGGAACATGTTGCAAGAGCATCTTGGAAGGCCAAGCTGTCTTTGAGATTCCGCTTTGGCAGACTTGAGCGATGACAAAAACAACACGTTATTCTCTTTCTGACCTTGACCTTGACCTTGAACACAAAGGGTATGATGTAAATTAAGCGTAAACGCGCCTTGCTCTCGGGCCAAGGATATGTAGTGACGACAATGTTGGTCCGATCGGATGAACCTTCGTCGAGTTTTGGTGGAAAATGCTAAAATGTCAACAATTGGCCCATAACCTTAAAATTAGGTCAAGGTCAAAAAGTTATGTCAACCAGCATGAGGACCGGGACGATCGACAAAAATATTCAAATCGCATACAGAATGACCACGTGCTCTGTTGCCGTGATAATGCGGATTTTTCCGCGCACGACACTTTTCTCAAGGACAGACACGTTTCTCCTCATGCTCACCTGCCCTGTTTAATCCCGCCATTTCTTACTTCGAGAATGATACCTGCGGAGATGCTCACCACCCTCATGGATGTTGCAATGAGCTTCGGCCACGTGCGTCCTGTCGACACGGGTCCATCTCACCTGAAGACACACTACGTGGTTATTGGCTGTTGGCCAGTTGGCTGGGTGTGGGTACCTCTCTCACCTGTCATGGCACTTCAGCAAAACACTTCTGCGACTCATTGGGACTGACTCAATCGGTCAACTTCCCGACCCGGATCTCAACCAATGGTACTCCATCTCTTCTGGATCTGATTTTGACAAATTTCCCTGACAATATCTGTTGTTCTTCCTCTGCTCCAATCGGTTCTTCTGACCACGTCCTTGTCAAAGTGGACATCTCTCTGGCTGTTATCAGAGAACCACCTCACCGCCGTCGAGTCTGGCATTTCACTCAAGCCGACTGGCACGGTCTTCAAGCAGCCATTAAACTTGTCGACTCGTCTCCCATCGCTACTTTCTCCAACATTAACTCATCCTGGGAATTCTTTCAAAGAAACTAGCTCTTCCTCATGCACAGATTTATCCCCACTCGTCTTCAGTTGTCCTTCCCTTCCTCCCGCCCTTGGTTCACGGAAGCTTGTGGTGAGGCAGTTTTTCCTGAAACAACTTGCGTTTGCCTCATGGAAAGCAAATCCAACTGAGGGTAATGTCAGTTCCTTCCATAAAG
>NW_028224160.1:0-2000 GCF_056783735.1 Eptatretus burgeri
CTACGTAGTGTTAAAAGGAACGTGCTACTAGTTTAAGGGACGACGTGGGAGCACGAGTTAGTTAGGGGATGTAGTTTGAAGGATGGCAGAGTTCAGTGGTGTGTGTGTTGAAGAGTTGGTGAATTGTGAGGCATGTACATGATGAGTGAGTGAGGCCAGCGGGTCTGTGTGAGTGGAGCGAATGGGGAATGCATGGTGCGCTGAGTGATTGGGGGGAGGAGTGACTCCCGCCCAAGGGACCCCGGGGTCAGTGTAGAGTGAGTTAGGGGGTTAGTTAAATTACAAAACGGAGGTCGTTTTGCTGTTGGTGGGAATGTAGGCTCGAGACCCATTTGGAGGGGTGCAGGAGCCCTGTTGACGGGCTTGGGAGCGTGGCTGCGAAAGGTGAGTATCGCTGAGTGGGTACCCCGGGCACCAGGCTAGTCGGCCGCGGTAGGCCATGGGCCCATGGGGGGCCGGGATAGAGTAGTGGGCACGGGTGCGCCTGCTTGGTGCGGGGGCCCGGGGCGCCATTAGCCGCGTGGGCAGTGTTGTGGGCACGGGTGACCCTCGGAAAGGGGCCCGGGAGGCCGGCCTGCCACATGTGCGTTTCAGGGGAGGTGCCATGGGGGCACTCCCCGGTGTTAGGGAGCTGGTAGGCTCGGAGGCAGTGTAGTGCCCGGGGGTGCCATAGCGGGAGAATCGGCAGAGGGTCGTGCCTGCCAAAGGGAGCCACGTGTCCTAGCCAGGAGACTGTGTGAGGGCACGGAGCGAAAATTGGGGGGCGAGGCCCGAAATTGTGAGGACACCAACACAGGCGACGGGAATCTGGGTTGTTAGAACCAATAGTTTAAGCGAGAGGCGCTTGTTGAAAGCCCCGGGGTAGTTTAACAGTTAAATGGTTAGGGTAGATTAGGAGATGTACCCCTCCGCACCATCCATCCCCTCGCTGTCGTTGTGGGCCGCTGGACCCACTTGGTGTTAAGATCGCCGAACTCTGGGGAGGCCATTCTGAGGCTTCGTTGGGCCTCGACACAGGACGCTCGCTCTCCCTTATTCCCCTCCGGGAAGGGAACGTAGGGGTTGGGAGTAGGCTAGGTGACAGGATAGGTTAGCCGAACAAGGACGATAAAGGGGGTTAGGGGACGATTTATAGTGGGGAAGTAAAAATAAAAACAACAAAAAAATAAGTTGGGGCTAAATTGGGGTTTGACAAATTAAGGGAGTGGGTATGTACAGTGACAGGCAAAGGCGATAGGTGGGAGGGAGACAGGTAGGTAGGTCCGAGCCCGCCTTCCAAGTGGCCAGCACCAACGCATTCCCTCCACCAACCAACAAAGGCTGGCCAGCTTCATCTGCTGGCTGTGTTACTGCAAGGCCTGTGCCGGCCCACTTCATCTGCCGGCTGGCTGTTTTTCTTCAAGGCCTGTGCCGGCCAGTTCATCTGCTGGCTGTGGTTGCCTGCAGCGGCCTTCTTCTGCGGGCTGTGTTGCCTGCACCTTTGCCATGCCATGCCCACTGCCCACGTTCACCAGCCCCGTTCAATTTTTGCTTTGCCCCCCCCCCTGTTCATTTCCATGTGCGCCAGGATCCGCAAGGCAACAGTTTGCAAGCTGCAAGAACTGCCCTGTTGGCAGCTACAACACGGGCCTGCAGTGGCGGCCCGTGCACCGTGTTTGTGTCCATCCATCCATCCGTTGTGCTCATTGCGTGTGCCACTTGAGCTGGCACGGAGACTGCGTTTGTGCAGCCCATACACCGTTGTGGTTCACTGCGTTCAGTTCAAAAGGGAAGGCCTTGGACTGCGTGTGAGCAGCCAGCCACGTTCCCTGTCACCTGCATTGTTTGAGCCAGAGACTGCATGCGGGCAGCCTGGCTCCCTGCTAACTGCTTTTCTTTTGCAGAGTTCATTGATCCTGGGCCATGGTTTAGTGTAAAATTTGTAAGTTAAGGTTAAGATGTACTGTAAATATGAGTGCGCCCCCGGCATGTCTGTCTAGCGCCGGCAATTTTATTTAAGT
>NW_028224161.1:0-2000 GCF_056783735.1 Eptatretus burgeri
ATTTATCGAATGTTAAATCGACTTACAGACCTTGAATAAAGTCTGTAACTCGTCATCTCTAAGTCATCACTTCGTCTAAGTCGTCAGATGTTGTCCGTTCCCGGGTAATGGAAACTCAAGTAAATTACCATGCCTAACTCGTCACACGGAACTGCTGCCTCGTGAGAAGCCCGATTTCATGGAATCGTGATGCGTGGGCTATTTATAACTGCGCTGCGTTCAGCTCAGTTCAGCTCAGTCAGCGCACCATCCCACATGCATCTGAAGAGGTAGACAGGCTGCGCAATGCAGTCTCTGGCGAAGGAGTAAAGGATCGATCGAGCTTTGTGTTGAAGTCCAATCATGGTTTTATATTGGCTTGTTTTGTGCATCACCACACTCACTTACACATAGGCATTGAGTGGTAGTCATCACGATGACTGTGTGTCATGTAATTTGTCGATGGTATATGAGCTTTCATTCCATATGAATGAAAACTCATTCTACATTCATTCCAATGAATGAATTCTAACAGCCATTGATTCCACATTTGTCGATGGTATACGAGTTTTCATTCCATATGAAAACTCATTCTACATTCATTCCAATGAATGAATTCTAACAGCCATTCATTCCACATTTGTCGATGGTTATATACCATCACCGATGGTATACGAGTTGTCTTAGAGTTGTTCATTATCTTTACTTTTGATAAAGTGATTCATTAATTCCATCTTTGCTTGATCGCTTTCCAACCCACCAATGAACCCCCACCTATGCCCCGAGGATTGTGTTTCCCTTTTGGTACAATAGCCGGCTAAGAGATTGTTACGCCCTCTCACACGTACGTGTCCAGGCCACGCGCAACTTCATCCTTCACCCCAAGGTCATCATGAATGTTCGCATACGCGTAAGTCGTCACTTTTTTCTCGGTCCCAATGGTGACGACTTACGCCTCGTCTACTGTATATATATATATATATATATATATATATATATATATATATATATATATATATATATATATATATATATATATATATATATATATATATATATATAATGAGGCCCCGCGAGGAGGAGTGATGTAAGCGACATTTTTAAATGATATTGTTACGAATCTATGCCGCCCGGCATGCGAACAACCGCTTTAGCCAATGGCAGCTGCACCCCCGCCGGACGAGCAATTCAGTCGTGACTTTTTTTTTTTTTTTTTTTTTTTTTTTTTTGTATACCTTGGTCGAGGCTCGTATGAGAGCTAACACACAACTCACAGCAAGGAGGCATGAGACAAGAGGGGCGGGAGTGGAAGGGACAAAACATTGGGGAACAGACACAGGTGAACTGTGGAAGGGAGAGGGATGGGGATGGGACGGGGAACATGGCGAGGGGAAGATGGACATTAAAGGGACTTTCAGGAAGGAAAGCAGGAGAATTGAAGGAAGTGGGCTTGGGTGGATTATCGGGGGTAGAAAAGATCGAGGATTTGGATGGGGGAAGATAAGAGGTGGTGGTGAACAGCTGTTTTGAAAGCCGGAAGGGAAGAATGGGAAAGAATAGAGTGAGGAAGTTTATTCCAAAGGCGGGAAAAAGAGGAATGAAAGAGTGAAGATGAGCAGTGATTCGTGATTTTGGTAGTTTTACCAGAAGGGGGTTGTTGGCGGACCTTGAGCGCCCTGTGGAAATGTGGTTGGGACAAATCGCAGAGAGAGCAGGGGGGGGCAAGGCTGGAGAGGAGTCGGTAGAAGACAGAAAGACCACCGACCAACCTGCGGTGATTGAGTGAGAGGCCCAAAGACTCAGCTTCATTGCGGGAGATGCCAATGATCTTAAAAGCCCTGGTTTCGACAGCGTGAAGTCGAGAAAGGTGGGAGGCAGGAGCACCAGCCCAGAGGGGAGAGCAGTACTCCATCAGGCTACGGACAAAAGCTTTGTAAGTGGTCAGGAGCTCAAGAGGGCCGAGGAAGGACTTTGCACGACGGAGGATTCCCAGTCGGCGACTGGCTTTTGAGGCAAGGTTG
>NW_028224162.1:0-2000 GCF_056783735.1 Eptatretus burgeri
CTCCGGGACAAAAACACATACACACACACACACACACACACACACACACACACACACACACACACACGCAAAACCCGATAAAGAAGAGTTGATGAAGAGTAAAAGGAGGAGAGGAGATGAGGCTAACGGTCTCTCAATACCTTGCACGATTGCCCGATCGCACCACCAATCCGTTGTGGGGGGGAATCCTCCGCTGGGCGATACCTCCCTGACAGCTGGCGCACCGTCTCTTGATTCGTGGCACTTCATGCAGCTTGCTTCGGTCCAGAGAATGAGACACGACCGTTGTGCGTGAAGGGAGGGACTTTGGTGGAGAATGCGGAGTCGGCGATGTGTGGGCAGAGAATGGTGGAGAAGTGGAAGCGGAGTTGCAGGCGATGACAACAGAAGGGGGTTGAAGAAGGCGGAAAGATCGATTCCAAGCCGGGCAGAGAATGGGACAAGCCGACAGCAGCGATGGCAAGACACTAAAACCAGAACTGGAACTGGAACTCTGGACGGCATCGTGCTTCCTCCTTTAAAGATCCCGTGGTGCAGGGTGGGGGGCACCCCAACGTGATGTGTTGTCACCCATATCAGGCGCTCTGATTGGGCCCAGACCACTGCGTGGCCCAGCCATAATGGCCGGAAGTGGCTCCACACCCCTTCCGGTAAGGTAACTCCAAGCTGTAGAATCGTCTCGCTCCGAGCCCCGTGATATGGATTGCCCCGCACTGAACTCCTTGACATGAATTGCCTTGCATTGATCTCAAGCACCGTGCCCCGGCGATCGGCTGAGGGTCGTGTCGGCCCCGCATGCCCACCCGGGTACCCCGATTCGCGCTGATCAATGCCTGCTCCACGATGCGCCACGCGGCCCGAGCGATCTGAACAGCACAGAACGCCTCTGCCTGATCGCGGCTTCACCGGGCAGAGAGGAGAGAAGACCTCCGCCATCCGTGAGGAATGCCCGCGGCTGCCAGCGAGGACCGACGGTATGGTGTTATGGCAAACCCATGCGCAGACTGAAAGATGTGTGCCATTCATGCCCTGCTCTGTGCGATAATAAAGTGTCCTGAGCGGCACGCGGGTCTGCCTTCGAACATTTTCCAAACAATGCGCGCGGATCCACCATTACGCACGTGGCCAGCGTGCGCGTTCACCCGATTCTGCTATCGTGTGCGTGCAACCCCTATCTATGTCAGGAATTGAGGGGAACGGTCGGATATAATAATTAGATGGAGGGTTGAAATGAAAAGGAATATAGATATAAGTATCAGATGGAGAAATGGAGGGAATGAGGATGCCGATATAATTAAATCCAGAAACGGGGTGAAAAGATTGGGCCGCCCGTATCTTGCACATTTGTGGCCTGTTCAACGTGGCGTGGTTGTTGTTTTTCTATTATCGGCCTCTGAAGTTGTAGGTATTGGCACCAAGCTGCCAGCCACGCTCTCGCGGATATTGGGTCATTTGCTTCTGTGTTATGAAAAACAACATCCGTGCAGCCTCTTCAAGAGATATTCGTTTGTATGCCTTTTCAATGCAACCAGAAATCTCATCCCAGATCATTGGAAACGTCAAACGATCATCTCGAGTTTGCAGCAGAGGTTCATTCGAGGGTATCACTGTGTCCTCGCAGCTGCACTGTCGCTGCTCATGTGGTTTTGTCGCAGCTTTCTATTCCCCTCCCCCGGCCGCAGCACGTGTTGGCCTCCGCGAGGACGCAGAAGTTGAGCGTGTGGCTGCAGTTTTTACAGGCGGCTGTCTGTGTGCAGTCTCTGCTTTCATTTATTTCAGGAATAAGGAGAAAATAAGAGTAGAAATGAAGTTGGAGTGGTGGAAACAGACAAGCTATGAGATCCACACAACTCACTGTCCCGTTAAACAAAAGGGAAGGGACTATCTGAATGTCCATTAATGGAATAACTGTCTTGGGAACGCTGTATGATGTTTGCTATTGATTTGAAGGCATGCCTTTATTAGAACTGCAACAATATATATATATATATATATATATA
>NW_028224164.1:0-2000 GCF_056783735.1 Eptatretus burgeri
ATATATATATATATATATATATATATATATATATATATATATATATATATATATATATATATATATATATATATATACATATATATATATATATATATATATATATATATATATATATATATATATATATATATATATATATATATATACATATATATATATATATATATATATATATATATATATATATATATATATATATACATATATATATATATATACATACATATATATATATATATATATATATATATATATATATATATATATATATATATACATATATATATATATATATATATATATATATATACATATATATATATATATATATATATATATATATATATATATATATATATATACATATATATATATATATATATATATATATATATATATATATATATATATATATATATATATATATATATATATATATATATATATATATATATATATATATATATATATATATATATATATATATATATATATATATATATATATATATATATATATATATATATATATATATATATATATATATATATATATATATATATATATATATATATATATATATATATATATATATATATATATATATATATATATATATATATATATATATATATATATATATATATATATATATATACATATATATATATATATATATATATATATATATATATATATATATATATATATATATATATATATACATACATATATATATACATACATATATATATATATATACATACATATATATATATATATACATATATATATATATATATATATATATATATATATATATATATATATATATATATATATATATATATATATATATATATATATATATATATATATATATATACATATACATATATATATATATATATACATACATATATATATATATATACATATATATATATATATACATACATATATATATATATATACATATATATATATATATATACATACATATATATATATATACATATATATATATATATATATATATATATATATATATATATATATATATATATATATATATATATATATATATATATATATATATATATATATATATATATATATATATATATATATATATATATATATATATATATATATATATATATATATATATATATATATATATATATATTTTTTTTTTTTTAGCCAACAAAACCTTTAGGTTTTGGACGCTGCTCTTGGACACATTTGTCCTTGTTATTTTTCGGGTAGCCACACAGCGTATTTATAAATTGTGGAGACCGAAAACATGGGTGTGCCGTACGGTCTTTGATTTGATGTCGCACGGTGACCTTAAGGGGGCCCTGCGGCGGCCATAGAATTTTGAAGGCAGACGCAAGGTGCCCGCAAGGCGACCGCAGGGGGACCCGAAGCCGAACGTGCGGCCAGACGGACGGTAACGAATGGGTTAATTATTTTTTTTATTTTTATTTTTTACCAGTTCTTTTGTTTCGGCTTGTCGAATTGCTACGCCGAACATAGAAATGAAAAAGTTATAACTCCGCGTTATAATTCCACAGTGACCTTACAACCTGTAAAATATAGCCATATGGCGTAGGGCCACCCTGAGGCCACCTCAGTTTCTCTGCGGCTACAAGATCGCCAAGGTGTGACTGCGATGATGACACTTCCATTTCTGCGGCGGTTATGATTTGAATCGTTGTGCGGCAGCCTTTTCATAACCTACGCCACGTCATCGTCGGCGATGCGTGCAGCGCGCTATGCATTAGTTAGACTATCGTCGGGCATAGGTTGTGAAGGCCGACAACAGGTTCAGCATTCATTGGTATAAGTTATCTATAACACAACGCAACGTTCTGTGTCCGTTACTTATAAGTTATGCATAAAACCAAGTCGTTATGAATACGTCCGAATCTTTAAAAAAAACATCAAAAGTTCAACGTAAGCCAGCCTTTTACATACATATTAATACGTTGCCA
>NW_028224166.1:0-2000 GCF_056783735.1 Eptatretus burgeri
TTTTTTTCGTTATTTTTCCTCCTCCGAGGCTCAACGAACCGTTTTGTAACTCGGCATGATGATTCATGCCGTCAATATACGAATGAAGTCCTTTTTAAATTTCCATCCAGGTGGTGACATAATTAGCTAATTAACTCAAAATGTAATATGTGGTTGCACGTCCATCAGGTATCGTGAGATTTAGTCATCTCACGAGATGTTCCGTCGACGTTTCATCATTGTTTAATTTAAAATTCATCATAATTTAACTTCGCCTCTTAATTAAATTTTAATCTCTTGACGTCATTCATATCCTCTTGCTTTTCGATTTTTTGTTTCCACTTGGGATTGAAGAGAGTGTGGGAGTTTGTTCCAAAGGCAGGAAAAAAGAGGAATGAAAGGGTGAAGGTGTGTAGTGATTCCTGATTTTGGAAGTTTACCAGAAGGGGGTTCCTGGTGGACCTAGAGCACCCTGCGGAAATATGGGGGGAGGGGGGACAGATCACAGACAGAGTAGGGAACGGGGGGGGGGGGGTGCGACGCCAGAGAGGAGATGGTAGAAGACAAAAAGAACACTGACTTGGCTGCAGTGAGAGATCCAAACTCAGCCTCATCGTGGGAGATATCAATGATCCTAAGTGCCTTTGCTTCCACAGCGTGAAGCCAAGAAAGGTGAGAGGCAGGAGCACCAGCCCAGAGGGGAGAGAAGTACTCCGTCAGGCATTGAAAGACATGTTCCAAGCTTGTGATTTTATGCAGATTTGCAGTAAGTGAAGAAGCTGCTGCTTGCTGGTCTGAGGGATGACACATGGAACGGCAGAGGGTGGAGTCATCAGCAAAGAGATAAAGAGGATTTTCCAGAGTCGGAGAGATCATTGATGAAAACCAGTAAAAGAACAGGGCCCAGAAAGCTACCTTGAGGAACTCCAGCCTTGACAGGAAGAGGGGATGAGAGAACTCCGTTAAGGGCCACACCTTGACTATGACAGGAGAGGAAATCTGTGAGCCATGAGTGGAGATGTCATTGGATACCAAAGCAAGAGAGTTTGGTGAGCAGGGCAGGGTGCCAGACTGTATTGAAAGCATGCACTATGTCGAGGGAGATGGCTCTAATTTCATATCTGGCATTGAGGATCTCCATCAATTGTTGGGAGAGCAGAAGCAGCATATCCAGGGAAGAATGACCTGGTCTGAATCCCCAGGGTGAAAAGAGCAGAGGGAGGTGGTGCAAGAGCAGCAGAGCAGGTTTTTCAGATACGTGGGCTGTTGCCATCTGGACCTGTTGCAGAATCTGAGTCGAAGTTTGACAGCAAGCTCTCTACCTTCTCAGATGAAAAGGACAGTGTCCAGGAACAGCTGGGTGCGACTGAATAAGGTGGTCCAGAAAGCGATGCGTTTGGGACACAAGATTTAGAAGCAGATGCAGAGTTTAGGCATTCAGCCTTATCACGTGCAGTGTCAGCTGTGTGGCCATTTGACATAAGGGAGGGGATGGAGGGGGAACATACACCAGAAACAGACATAACGAGATGCCACCAGGATTTGGAGGAGGGAGATAGGTTTGAGAGTTCAGACTTGAGATTAGAAAGATGTTGTTTTCTGATTCTCCTGAGGGTAGACACACACTTGTTCCAAGCTTTGTGGAAGGAACTGAGATTACCTTCAGTTGAATTCGCCTTCCATCAGGTGAAGGAAAGTGTTTCAGGACAACTGCCTCGCCCAAGCTTCAGTGTACCTTGGGTGGGAGAAAGGGGAGGACAACGGAAGACGGGAGGGGATAAATCTGTGAATGAGAGAGAGAGAGAGAGAGAGGGCAAGTTTCTTTGAAAGAATTCCCAGGATGAGTTGATGTTGGAGGAAGTAGAGATGGGAGACCAGTCTCGAAGTGTGATGGCTGCTTGAAGACCCTGCCATTCGGCCTGAGTGAAATGCCAGACTCGACGGTGCTGAGGTGGTTCTCCAATAACAGCCAGAGATGTCCACTTTGATAAGCATGTGGTCAGATGAACTGATTGGAGCGG
>NW_028224167.1:0-2000 GCF_056783735.1 Eptatretus burgeri
ACTGGTACTCATTTCGCCGACCTCGGAAGGATGACAGGCTGAGTCAACCCCCTGGTTTATTAATTCAGTGGACCAACGGGGCTTGAACTCAGGACCTTTTGGATCCCAAGCCGCTGCCCCAACACCAGGCTGAACCGACTAAATCATGTGACCTCATTACCGGGGGACATGCCCTCAGTCCACCTTGTCCGAACCGGGTTACCTCACCTGTTCTGATGCAACTGAGCGACACTGACAAGGTTGTCCCGGCGAGAACGGATTGTTGGAAATAAAGTCCCGGCAAGGCTAAAACAGGGTTCATACAGTCCTGACTGAATGAAATTCCAGGAGTTTTCCAGGACAAATTGTCATTTTCAAGGAAACATAATGGTTGTGTTATACTTTGTGTTCAACAATTTACTGATTGAAGGAACGCACAAAATTCTGTGATCAGTCTTTTTATGAATTGTTTTCATGATTGAACTGCAATACATGTTGGGAAAGGCAATTTCACCCAACACCTAATAACTGTATGAAACATGAAAACGTATATTAATTAAATAACTATAAATCTTTGCCAACAAAACACTTTTGTGGACTTCCTCAACTTTTTTGCAAAAACAAGCATTTACAGATATACATGCACTTATCTTAAAAGTCCTGATTGAACTGCGATATGTAAACTTCAAAGGCAATTACACACAACACTTTTATTGTACGAGACAAGAAAATGCATATGTTAATAAATCTGTGAAGAAAACACTTTTTACATTCTCAGAAGTTTTCGCATTTAATGTCACTTGTTATCAACAAGTCACCTTTGTTGAACTGAATGGCATGTCATCTGTAAGTGCCAAAAGCATTTTGTTTTCTCAGAAGCCAAACATTTTCTTCCACAAGTTTCTCCAACTCTATCCATTATTTTTCTTTATTTTTGGAGGACTCTCCAAACTTAGCTTTACTCTCAAATGACAAAACTCTCTCTCTTTCTGCTCTCAATGAAACCTCGTCCGTCTTTTGCAGAGAGTCAATGTCTGTTTTTAGTCTTTTTTTGGCACGATTTTAAGTCTGATAATTCTTCTTCGATCTTTTGTTTTCTGTCCGAGACAGAGGCCAGCTGTTTATTTCGCTTCTGCTCATCCAAGTAATCTTGGTACTTCCTTCGTGCAGCACTTGCAGACAATAGTAGCTTCTTGTAGAGTTCAACTTTCTGCAACCCTCCGACATTGTGAAGATGATCACAGATTACTGTCTGGGCAATTAAGGACTCATCTCAGATTTTCCACCTCAATTTCTTTGTTTATCTGGAAGCCCCTTTCAACTGTAACCCGTCTATGGGACAGAAGCAAAAGTTGTCTCACAACCTCCAACAGATTACTGAACTCCGGCTTTTGCAATGGCTGCATGCCACAGATGGCCGAGGCGATCTTTCTTTTGATCGAAGTGTGCGTGTTTGACTGAAGCGTCAGTCAGACATCTTGAGTCCTGGCTGACAGTCTCATCGCCATTTTCTGGTGTTATCCACTTGGCGTCACAAAGGGCACTCACTATTCTGCGCATGTCGTGGATGGCTACTTCCTTTTCGTTGAAATTTCTTGGGTCCAGCCATGCTTAGTGTCTGGCAAGGGCATATTTGATTGGTGCCTTTTCAATCAGCTTTGACACGAATCCCACAAAAAGTCTGCATTCATTGCGAAACTCGAAAACTGCTTTCTCGGATGCTTTCTTGCAGCGAACAGCTTCTTTCAGAGCTTTGTCGGCAGCCAGTCCAATGTCACTCTTGGACAGATCAGCGTAGTTGTCATCCTTCTTACATCAAACAACGCCAGCTTTACAGGTGAGATGTTCTGTGACTGAGTGCTTTACAAATCTCTGAAGTAAGCTTAGTATCAACTCATGCAAATCAAGTGAAATAAAAGGCAACAAGGGCCGATCATCTTGATAGGTTGTCAGGAATGATGAAATTTCCTGGGATACGGCAAAGAAGAATTTTAATCTTGCCAGTGTGAGGGGAGTTTGAA
>NW_028224168.1:0-2000 GCF_056783735.1 Eptatretus burgeri
TCAGCGCAACACGGAGCGGGCTGCTATTATTAGCACAGCGAACGGCACGACACAAGGCGGGTGCTCCCAGCCACCGTTTCAAACCACGTGGTCATGGCAGGCAAGGCAGGCGGACATTGGCGGGCTTCGGACACAATTGGAGGAAGAATGGAAAACCGAGCTGAAGAGGAAAAACGGAAACACAATTTGGAATCAGAAAAACTGAAGCAAGAGGTAGGAAGAGGCAATCGGGACAGAGAGCCCAGAAGAGGCCCAGAAAACCCAGAAGAGGACAACCAGAGTTGGTATCAAAGCCACCCAATGCTCGCCTGTTTATACATTTATCGTTTTTGAAAGACGAGTCTAATATAATGAATATTTTTATAAAGCATTGCAGTGAAGTATAATTATAAAGCAATATATGTATTTGTAGATTGGAATCAGTAACAAGAGCGCAAGTGAGCACAATATACGCCCTAACAAGAAGGTATATACAGAATTGTGCTACGACATGGAAAACAACATCCTGGTTGCCATGGCAACCACTTGAGATGATGACCGCATGTTGCGACACACCGTCTCCACAGTCTGCACCTATGTACCAAATATGAAACGTGAAAGTTGAAAACTTTGGGAGTTAGAGTGCGGACAGGAGCGGACGGACAGACAGACGGACGGACGATCGGGATCACATAATACGCCCCGATATATATATATATATATATATATATATATATATATATATATATATATATATATATATATATATATATATATATATATATATATATATAGATATATATATATATATATATATATATATATATATATATATATATAGTATATATATATATAGATATATATATACATATACATATACATATATTTATATATATATATATACATATATTTATATATATATACATATATTTATTTATATATATATATATATATATATATATATATATATATATATATATATATATATACATATATATATATATATATATATATATATATACATATATTTATATATATATATATATATATATATACATATATTTATATATATATATATATATATATATATATATATATATATTTATATATATATATATATATATATATATATATATATATATACATATATTTATATATATATTTATATATTATATATATATATATATATATATATATATATATATATATATATATATATATATATATATATATATATATATATATATATATATACATGGCGTATAAAAAATAGTGTGGTAGATAAAAACATTAGAAAGGAAACGAGAGGGGGAGCACTCGGGAGAGTGCAAAACCTCTGCCGCCAATACTGCTGGGTCACTGAAGTGAACCTTATATCTTATTCATAAAATATGTCAACAGTGCTGACAGTTATAGTTCTTTTCTCAAACATTTTTTTTGGGGGGGAGGGGGTGGAAATCACTTAAAACATGTAGAAATGCAAAAAAAAAAAAATTTTCTCTATTTTTTGGGGGGGTTGAAAATCACTTAAAACATGTAGAAATGCAAAAAAAAAAATTCTCTCAAACAATTTTTTGGGGGGTGGGGGTTGGAAATCACTGAAAACATGTATAAATGCAAAAAAAAAAATTTTCTCTAACTTTTTGGGGAGTGGGGGTTGGAAATCACTAAAAACATGTAGAAATACAAAAAAAAAATTTCTCAAACAGTTTTTTTTGGGGGGGTGGGGGTTGGAAATCACTTAAAACATGTAGAAATATAAAAAAGCATTTATTTTCTCTGACAATTTTTTTTGGGCAGTGGGGGTTGGAAATCACTTAAAACATGTAGAAATGCAAAAAAAAAAAAAAATTCTTAATTTTTTTTGGGGGGTGGTTGAAAATCACATAAAACATGTAGAAATGCAAAAAAAATAACATTTTTTTTTCTCTGACAATTTTTTTTGGGCGGTGGGGGTTGGAAATCACTGAAAACATGTAGAAATGCAAAAAAAAAAAATTTTCTCAAACAATTTTTTGGGG
>NW_028224169.1:0-2000 GCF_056783735.1 Eptatretus burgeri
TAATAAATATGTATTGTTCATTTAGTACCCGGATTAACACATCAGAATCACCAGTAAGTGCAATACATGGTTTTCCGGTCCGTCCACTCTCTGGGGACATTTCACTTCCGGTTGTAGAAAAAAAAACGAAAAAATAGGCTTAGCTCTCGGAGATTATGATAATCCTGTAGATTATTCTTCACTGATTATAATGCAACTTTCAGAGTGAAAATTGGTCAAGTATTTATAGAGATATTGAGGTTTGAAAAATCGTTAGAGCTGGCTAATTCATTAATTATTAATTCCACAGAAGTTTCGTGACACTGCACAAAGTAACATGTCAGGTATGAAAAAACCTTTATGTATGCCAGATTGATTAATTATTAATTCATTAATTATGGAATGTACTCATTGATATATTAATCAGAAAGCCCGAAGCATGTAGCATAATTTATCAATTATCCCCTCATCCGGGATCCGTGGCCTCGCCCCACAGCCTGCAGCCCTATGTGTGCCGGTGATTATGTTAGATATCAGCACGATCGAGAGGAGCCTGCGAATCATCCCTGCTGATGCACTGATGCGATCGTTCGGCCAGAATATTCGTTGTCAAGATGTTGCGTGATTAAATCACCAATACAGTCACTCGAATTTATACCGCCGACATACTTCTTAACAATCACCTTCGCCCCAGAAACCACAGTCAATCTGAACCACGCTGGCCACTGCTCAGACGCCATGACCGGACGACTGCGCAGTTTGGTTAAAGATGACTCGGCATTTTGGCGCACACACGAAATTATATTTTGAAAATAAATGCCGACGTTTACATTTCGGGTTTTGAAACTTTTGCACCTTCGGCTGAAAATGTACAAATATAAAAGGCTAAAAATGTGTTTTATAGCGAACAAAGTGAGCTTAATACTTAACGCATGCACGTGAGAGAATAGGAAATAACAACAACAACAACAACAACAACACAATAGCCCTGGCTATTTCGAATCCGTGTCGTCAGCTATGACTTTTTGCTTCTGGTTGTTAAACGATGTGCGGTGTATAAACACGATTGGGTTTTATTTCTATCTTGTGAATATTACTTAACACGTGCACATGAGAGAATAGGAAACAACAAAAACAACACAATACCCTGGCAATTGTGAATCCGTGTCGTTGGCTATGACCATTTTGCTTCCGTTTTTTGTTTTGTTGCTGTTTTTTTTTGTTTCCAGTTTTTTTTCATGGGGAATGATGCATGCCGGGAGATCATGACCGGAAGTGTTATTTATTTATTCAATTATTTTTTTCCCAAAGTTAATTTTATCCTTCCGAAGGTGATTTTGTTCATGACAGGAAGTGTTTATTTTGTATTTAACATTACCGGGAGTGATTTTTAAACTCTTTCCGGAACTTTTAATTTCTTTTATTCTTGACCAGAAGTGATCGTTTATTTATTTATTTATTCAATTATTTTTCCCCCAAAGTTAATTTTAATAAAGATATCTCCCGCATCATCAAAAAACATTTTCATCGTGATTTACATTATTTGTTCGCTGATCCCGAATCCAGGCCGAAGTAACCTAGAAATTACGTCAAAATCATCAGCTGTGCGGCGCTTACATGTACCACGGTATAGTTGGCAAGTATACAGTTGTGAACAAGTTTTATGTAAAATCAGAAGCGAATGTAAGAAGAATTCTACGTTCGCTTCTAGGCTTCGCCGATTCCATATTATTTATATTTCATTTCTCCTTCCTTCCTTCTTTGCGAATCGCATCGGTGTTTTTGGCCATCTTCCAGATCACGTGACGATCAAACGGGAAGGAAATTTAAAAATCTGTCCGGTTAGATACAAGATAATATTTTTTACTATCATAATCAATAAACAGTTGCCGAATATCTTGTAGAATGGCAGACTCGATAGGTTTTGAAAATGGCGATTTTTATAACTTATGTGACCTCGTGACCTTGAGGACCTTGAACCCGGACAAAAGTTATATCGTTGTGCAACACTCATTGACCTC
>NW_028224172.1:0-2000 GCF_056783735.1 Eptatretus burgeri
GCGAGTCCGGAGGCAGTGGGAGAGGGGGAAGGGAAGAAGTGTGGAGGTGAGAGTTGGAACTCTGAATGTTGGGACGATGACTGGCAAAGGGCGAGAGTTGGCTGATATGATGGAGAGAAGAAAGGTGGACATACTGTGTGTACAAGAGACCAAGTGGATGGGGAGTAAGGCTAGGAGCATTGGAGGTGGTTTCAAACTGTTCTACCATGGTGTGGATGGGAGGAGAAATGGTGTCGGAGTAATCCTGAAGTAAGATTATGTCAAGAGGGTATTGGAGGTGAGGAGAGTGTCTGACTGAGTGATGAGTGTGAAGTTGGAAATTGAAGGGGTGATGATGAATGTCATCAGTGCATATGCCCCACATATGGGGTGTGAGATGGAGTATAAAGAAGATTTCTGGAGTGAGTTAGACGAAGTGGTGGAGAGTGTATCCAAGGATGAAAGAGTGGTGGTTGGAGCAGATTTCAATGGACATGTTGGGGAAGGGCATACAGAGTATGAGGAGGTGATGGGGAGGTACGGTCTCAACAAGAGAAATGTGGAAGGGAAAATGGTGGTAGAGTTTGCAAAAAGAATGGAAATGGCAGTGGTAAATACGTATTTCAAGAAGAAGGAGGAACACAGGGTGACATACATGAGTGGAGGAAAGTGCACATAGGTGGATTACATCTTAAGTAGGAGATGCAAGCTGAAAGAGATTAGTGACTGTAAGGTCGTGGCAGGGGAGAGTGTAGCTCGACAGCATCGATTGGTGGTCTGTAGGATGACTTTAGAGGTGAGGTTGAGGAAGAGAGTGAGGGCTGAACCAAGGACCAGATGGTGGAAGCTGAAGGAGGAAGACTGTTGCGTGAAATTTAGGGAGGAGGTGAGACAGGCGTTGGATGGTGGTAAAGATGGGTGGGATGATTGGGCAACGACAGCAGAAGTTGTGAGGGAGATAGCGAGGAAGGTACTTGGTGTGACATCTGGACAGAGGAAGGAAGATAAGGAGACTTGGTGGTGGAACGAGGAAGTACAGGAAAGTATAAGGAAGAAGGGGTTGGCAAGAAAGAAGTGGGATAGTCAGAGAGATGAAGAAAGTAGGCAGGAGTACAAGGAGTGGCGGCGGAAGGCAAAAAAAAGAGGTGGCAAAGGCAAAGGAAAAGGCATATGACGAGCTGTATGAGAAGTTGGATACAAAAGAAGGGGAAAAGGATTTATACCGATTGGCAAGACAGAGGGACCGAGCTGGGAAGGATGTGCTGCAGGTTAGGGTGATAAAAGATGCAAATGGGAATGTGCTGACGAGCGAGGAGAGTGTGTTGAGAAGGTGGATGGAGTACTTTGAGGAGCTGATGAATGAAGAAAATGAGAGAGAGAGAAGGTTGGAAGAGGTGGAGATAGTGAATCTGGAAGTGGGGTGGATCAGTAAGGATGAAGTGAGAACTGCTATGAAGAAGATGAAAAGTGGAAAGGCAGTTGGCCCAGATGGTATACCAGTGGAGGCATGGAAGTGCTTAGGAGAGATGGCAGTGGGGTTGTTAACCAGATTGTTTAATAAAGTCTTGGAAAGTGAGAGGATGATGGAGGAGTGGAGATTAAGTGTACTGGTTCCGATTTTCAAGAATAAGGGTGATGTGCAGAGCTGTGGAAATTACAGAGGGATAAAGTTGTTAAGCCACACCATGAAGTTGTGGTAAAGAGTAGTGGAAGCTCGGTTGAGAGGAGAGGTTACGATCTGTGAGCAGCAATATGGGTTTATGCCAGGAAAGAGCACCACTGATGCGATGTTTGCTTTGAGAATGTTGATGGAGAAGTATTATATAGGGAAGGCCAGCAGGAGTTACATTGTGTGTTTGTGGATTTAGAGAAAGCTTATGATAGGGTGCCAAGAGAGGAGTTGTGGCATTGTATGAGGAAGTCGGGAGTGGTGGAGAAGTATGTGAGGATCGTGCAGGATATGTATGAGGACAGTGTGACAGCGGTGAGGTGTGCAGTAGGAATGATGGACCAGTTTAAGG
>NW_028224173.1:0-2000 GCF_056783735.1 Eptatretus burgeri
TAACGATAATATGTGTATAGACCAGGTCTGCACTTATTGCTCAAATTAGCAGAGTATATCTAGCTTACATTTAGTTAGAAGCGCCTTCGTCAAAAAAACAAAACATATCTATATATATATATATATATATATATATATATATATATATATATATATATATATATATATATATATATGTATGTATGTATATGTATGTACAGTATAGACGTGTATATATATATATATATATATATATATATATATATATATATATACATATACATATATATATATCTATATATAGACATCGACATCGACATAGACATAGGCATATGGTGCCGAGCTAATACAAACATTAAGGTTTAAAAAAAAAAGATAGTCTTCATCAATTGAGTTGTTTCCAAGAGCATGGAATTAACAATGACATGAATGTATCCCGAATGAAAGGATAATTTGACAGGATAATGAAAAAGGTGTCACCTCTTGCTTGACACTCACAAACATCAACTCTTCCAGGTTCTAAACAAGCTCACAGAGTGTGCCAATTGTTGACGATTACGTTCTTGCTTCAGGCCCTGGGACCCCCGTCAGAATTGTGTCTGCTTTCAAAAGGAATTTGTGTACCGCAGGGGCCTACGCTCGCCAAATCCACTTTCCCAGGGCCTTGGGAGGTGAGAGGAGGACGGGAGATGCAACGTGTCTCATTCCCCCTCAGGGCCAGTCATGCTTGGCTGGATGGGAGATGTACTCCCTCAGGTGTTTTCAGCTCCTCAGCTGCACCGCACCCCACCCCTCCCCCAACACAAATTCCCTCTGACCCCTCCCTCTCATGGTGCTGCTGCACTCCTGTCTCCTCTGGATCTTCCGTAGCCCTGTATTGCCCTTTCTCAATGCAGCCAACTCCCCTGCACAGGGCTCGAGTTCACACTCAGGTCATGAGAATAGCTTTAACTAGTTGTGAGGTTGAGACTGTCGATTCAGTATTGAGACCACTCACCACATTAGTAATTTCACCAGATGTTGAGCCTTACAGACGAGCTAAAGGAGGAAGTCCTCAACAAACTGCTAGAGATGGTGGCAGAGTACTGTTAGGACATGTGAGAAGCAATCACTGGACATTTGTGAGAATGAAATGGATTGTGGATCGACATGAAAAAGTAACTGCACAATCGGTTGAGGAGATTGTTTGAAGACCGAAAGGGAAGCAACATGACTGGACAATGATAAATACATGGGTTGTTTCACAGGTGGCACAAAATAAGAACTCTGTCTGTGGTTTGTTCTCTTGAACCCAAAGATCATGGAAGCTTTTGATTTCCACCTTTACAAAAACATATAACCAAGCTTGTCTCCCAATAACCTGTGGTTTCATTAGTAGGTGGCAGGTGGAAATTGTCGTTGTCTTTCTGCTCTAACCACCACTTAAAATGAACAGTAACAAGAAACTTTGGTGCAGGAGACCATTCGGCCCATCATGCCTGCACTACACTACATCAGATACTATCACCCATCCACACACAAGCTACCTACAAGGCCTGCCAATATCTCTGTATCCCTCTATCTCCAATGCTTCTTGGTATCTAATTCAAGTTAAACCTATCTACACTTTTTGCTGCTACTACCTTTCTATTGAGACCACAACATAGATTAATTGTTTACTGACTGAAAGACATCAGACATATTTCTGTCCGAACTCTCCTCTTCTATACCTGGGTCCTATCACTGTCGATTGTGCTGAAAAACATCTGCACTTGTTCATTCTATAACCTTCATTATGTTAAACATCTCAATCAGATATTCTCGTAAGTGCCTCCTTTCTCATGCATAAAGTTCTGTCTTTCAGCCACTCCTCATAGCCTCGTTTAGCGAGGCCAGGAATCAATCTAGTATCCTTACTCTGAACCCTCTCTATGGCAGCTATGTCCTCGTTGTTAATTTGGACTCCACCATACTGATACAGTACATTGAATCATGTATTTTGGGAAGTTCACTGCCTTCTTCCAGAGCCTCACTGTCGCAAG
>NW_028224174.1:0-2000 GCF_056783735.1 Eptatretus burgeri
CATTTGATGGGGATAAAGGGTAAATATCGGATGTGGCAATTATGATTTGAAGACTCACAAAATATCACAGGAATCCTTCATGAGCAACAAATATGGAACCCATTAAACTTTATAAAAATCATATTATATTCTTGAGCCTTGATTTAAAAAAACAAACTTACAATGGAGTTGTTCCAATTCAAAATATGCTAAACTTGAAGGTATATAATAGTTCCTTCTTTCAACTTGAGGTATTGGTGATTGGAAGCCATGATGGGTTTTAGCGACTAATATATTTTGCTATTTCATCCAACCGTAATCATATTCTGTTTCCATTGCATTTATACTGTTCAAGCCGTTTAAGTGACCAAAAACGAACCACTCTGCCACGGGTTGCTTTTGGTTAGGACAGAAATATTTAATTTGGTAAAGGTACAAGAAAGGTAAAGGTATAAAATGGACTTTAATTTTTCGAAGACACCATCAGTTCTGTTCTGGCAAGGCAAGGGAAGGCACGACTCATGCTTCACATCCTTCTGAAGGAATGGTAAAAATGAGGTGTCTCATCTGCAAAAATGCATTTATTCAGTGCTACATCATCCATTCTGCAAAGCACGAGAGTAGGGAAAGAATACTGGTTCTGGCTCACTTTTCCCCATGTAAATGAATGGGGGATTTTCAGCCATGAAATTTTTCTTTTTTTTCCCCTGAAAAAAATAAATCCCCTTTTTAGCCCAAGGTATATTTATTTGTCTCCCCTTTTAACCTGGAGCCTGGTGTTGGCTTAGTGGTTAGGGTGGCGGCTTGGGATCCCAGGGTCCTGAGTTCAAATCCCGTTGGCTGCTGAATTAACACCAGGGGGTTGACTCAGCCTGCCATCCTTCCGAGGTCGGCAAAATGAGTGCCAGTGTACTGGTCCCGGTGTATGCCCCGGTTAGAATAGGTGTACCATATCCCTGTGTGTCGTAAGAGGCGACCAGGGTTGGTGTCAGGAAGGGCATCCGGCCATAAAACATTGCCTCAAGAAAAGCCAAACCCCTGCACAGCAGGGAAAAATGGCTGTAAAAACGGTCATTTTTTATTTCCCCTTTTAACCTAGGGGCTCTCTATTCAAATAGCCCATACAACAAGATAAAGATTTGTTAAAGGTGATTCTAAAGAAATATCTGAAACGTCTAAGCCTCGGGGCACTCTTTATCAAATAACCAATGCATATTGTTTAGCTCACTCATTGAACCTATAAACATTTGTTCATTCTCAAATTCCTTCAATAGTTTAATTTTCTTTGCACAATAATCCCCATCTAAAATATTGAAAAACAAAACATTTGAATCTTTATATTTTTTAAGATACCCCTTTTGTGCCATTACGAAATGATAAACTTCTCTTAATGATCTCATCTGGCCACCGCCCGAGTTGCAAATCATTTTTGTACATAAACCATGCCAGAAAAAAAGTTTTGTTTCAAATGTTTTCAGTTCATGCCGTGAAAATGAGGAAGTGTTTGATTGACACGGCCGTGCTGTGTGAATGAGGAAGTGGTTTTGGACTGTCATGCTGTGAAAAAATAGGAACTATTCTGTGAGACAAGGTCTCGTGTTTATATTTTATCTCAGAACACGAACTGAAAACATTTGAATCAAAACTTTTATGGCGTGGTTTATGTCCAAAAACGATTTGCAACTCGGGCGGTGGCCAGATGAGATCATTAAGAGAAGCTTGTCATTTCCTGTGCCCACACCCAATGATTAAGCAATCTCCTCATCGTTGCTTTATAAGCGGTTCGCCAGACAAAGTTTCTGCCAGACGGGATTTTCATTTTTACAACTGAGGCATGGACGATATTTCTTCCGATGAAGCCAACAGCCCACTACAGAGTTGGTAAGTTTGTGTATGCTTTTCTCTTTGAACGATGAAGCAAATGATTATTAATTAAATCATGATAATTCTGATATATATATATATATATATATATATATATATATATATATATATATATATATATATATATATATATATAT
>NW_028224175.1:0-2000 GCF_056783735.1 Eptatretus burgeri
GCTGTCACAAACTTTATCTTCAGTGGCTTACAGTAATGACTGTCGTGGACTTTAACACCATTCTCAGTATTTGTTTTTAACATTGCGAAAAAAAAATTTCTTTCTTAGGATGGATAACTTTAATTGGTTTAGGGTTTTTCTCCGTCTCTGTTACCAAAGCAGAGAGGCGAATGTGCTTTTGTTTGAAATTGGATGCCATGACAAAGTATGCCATGATCTAATTGAATGTGATGCAATACCTGGTAGGGTGTATTTGTGGTCGGGTTGAAGTAGAGAAAACAAATGGAATAATAACGATGTTTAATGTTTACAAGTGCAATTCCTAATGTTAATACAGATCAATATTGTTTAATAAATCCACACTAAAATGTATTGTACAATCTCAAAACAACCCCTCATAAGTAAATGGATGAACCCATGCGCACAACGGAATATATATATTTTTTGAAAGGTCATGACGTCGCACTCAGAAATCGACCGTCATATTCGTATTGTCTACGGGTTGCATCGTGGTACGATTTAACTCTAACTGCGAATAATTTTCCACAAATATGCCCAGTCGATGTGTCCTTGGTGCTTGGAGTAATACAAACAGAGCTGGTTTCATGCCACACCAATAGGCAAAAGACCCTAACTTTTCCAGAAGTTGGATGAGGTTTGTCTGCAATACCCAAATGGGGATCAGGTCCACAAAATGTTCACTTTTGTGTTTGGAACATATCACAGAGCACAGTTAAAAAACAACAGATGTTAAATCTTGTGGTTATCAGCCACGACTGAGAGGACACCATCCCCAAGATTGAGCGGAAGAAAGTCGTCACTCAAAACTGTAAGACCATCTCCACCCAGCTACCAGCACGTGGGCTTTCTCTTTCTGTTGTCATTGCCCGGCAGTTACCACAAGAACACCTGAACATTAATCATCAATTGTCAACACAAGTTTCTACAAGTCAAATAAACCACCATCTATTTATAGTGGAGAGAATGTATGTATGTATGTAATGTATGGATCGACTCCAAGGATTTGGCCGAGGAAGCTAAAAGTTTCGGAATTCCTCCCTCTACCCCTACCAGCACTCCACCTCCCCTCTCTACCCCCCACCAGCACTCCACCCCCCTCTATCCCCACCAGCACTCCACCCCCCTCTATCCCCACCAGCACTCCACCCCCTCTATCCCCACCAGCACTCCACCCCACCCCTCTACCCCCACCAGCACTCCACCCCAACCCCTCTACCCCCACCAGCACTCCACCCCAACCCCTCTACCCCCACGAGCAATCCACCCCCTCTACCCCCACGAGCAATCCACCCCCTCTACCCCCACGAGCAATCCACCCCCTCTACCCCCACCAGCACTCCACCCCCTCTACCCACACCAGCACTCCACCCCCTCTACCCCCACCAGCACTCCACCCCCCTCTACCCCCACCAGCACTCCACCCCCTCTACCCCCACCAGCACTCCACCCCCCTCTTCCCCCACCAGCACTCCACCCCCTCTACCCCCACCAGCACTCCACCACACCTCCCTCTACCCCCACCAGCACTCCACCCCCTCTACCCCCACCAGCACTCCACCACACCCCCTCCACCCCCACCAGCACTCCACCCCACCCCCTCTACCCCCACCAGCACTCCACCCCACCCCCTCTACCCCCACCAGCACTCCACCCCACCCCCTCTACCCCCACCAGCACTCCACCCCACCCTCCTCTACCCCCACCAGCACTCCACCCCACCCCCTCTACCCCCACCAGCACTCCACCCCACCCCCTCTACCCCCCCCAGCACTCCTCCCCACCCCCTCTACCCCCCCCAGCACTCCCCCCCACCCCCCTCTACCCCCACCAGCACTCCACCCCACCCCCCTCTACCCCCACCAGCACTCCACCCCACCCCCATCTACCCCCACCAGCACTCCACCACACCCCCATCTACCCCCACCAGCACTCCACCACACCCCCTCTACCCCCACCAGCACTCCACCACACCCCCTCTA
>NW_028224176.1:0-2000 GCF_056783735.1 Eptatretus burgeri
GAAAAGTGGGCGGGGCTTAACAAAAAATAACCTGTGGCTCAGGAGGTGGTCAAACAAGAGCATTAAGAGAAGTTTATCATTTCGTAATGACACAAATGGGGTATCTTAAAAAATATAAAGATTCAAATGTTTTGTTTGTTAATATTTTAGATGGGGATTATTGTGCAAAGAAAATTAAACTATTGAAGGAATTTGAGAATGAACAAATCTTTATAGGTTCAATGAGTGAGCTGTTCAACCCCCAGGTGTTCAATTCAATGAGGTTCAACCTCCAGGTTAAAAGGGGAGACAAATAAATATACCTTGGGATAAAAAGGGGGGTTTATTTTTAGGGAAAAAAAAAATAAATCGCTGAAAATCCCCCATTCATTTACATGGGGAAAAGTGAGCCAGAATCAGTATTCTTACCCTACTTGTATTTACAGGACTTTTACAGTGTATGTATTTATTTATATAATACAGGAAAAAAAGGAAAAAAATATATATATAAAAACAAACCTCTTCGGGAACGCCCCTAAAAATTCTGCCGAAATCTACTAAACGACGCGTAACCCACATGACGTCATTTGATGCCCGACGGCTCTTGCGAAGCCCATCCACCATGATGGTGTGCGGAACCGGCCGGGATCGGGGAGGACATTTGACGAAGGGTGGCTGGGGTTGTCATACGTCGCCCCTGCGCCCCTTTCAGACTGAGTTTGGTTGCAGGGAAAGTCCCTGCATGGTGGTGGTGGCCTGGACCATGGGCTTGTCAACCACTCCATCTACCTCACTACCCTTGGCTCGTCTTGGCTTGCCATATCGCGTGTTGGAAATAAAATTTAAAATGCTCGTAATTTGGGGGAAACGGGGGGGGGGGATTCGCTCCCTACACCCCTGATCTGAATCCGTGAATTTCGTGGAGACGGAGGGGTTCGAATCCCGCTCCTGAACAATTTGTTGTGGAGCCGAGTTTCGGCCGCGAACACGACCACGAGGTGGAGCAGTAGGGTCGATTCGACCGAACCCCCAGAATGTTGATCGTACCTTTCGGAAAACTCCGAGGGTACGGGTACGGGAAAACTCCGAGGGTACGGGAAAACTCCGAGGGTACAGAAAACTCCGAGGGTACGTGAATCGTCAATAATTCCACCACGTGGTACAGGATTATTTGCCAATTTTCAAAATACCTAGAGATCCACGTGGCGAGCTACCGAGTATTCACACCCTCGACGGTACTCGTACGAGTCGAGCCGTTAGCGTGCCCGACCCGTGCGCAACCGGAGCGGATGGTTGCCGAAGTCCCTTCGGTCCAAATGTACATTTACAGTGGCAACAGCCTTTGTAATTCACCAACACGCGCCATGCTAAGCCAATGGAAGAAACACAAAAACGAGCTTATACATTTAACTAATGGGGAATTTATTCACAGTAATCGGTGAAACGAGGGGAGCATGTAAGGGCAGAATTATCACGACTAATAGAGAATGCAAATTTACAAACAAGCACTTAAACAATTCCTACTTAAAGGTCCCATGACACTCAAAAGTACTGAAATTGCATATATATATATATATATATATATATATATATATATATATATATATATATATATATATATATATATATATATATATATATATATATATATATATATATATATATATATATATATATATATATATATGTGTCCTCGAGAAGTTTTTCATCGTGATTTCTGATCTGACAATGTTTTTTCACAATACTCGTTCTGTAAAATGTAAAATAAAAAAAACAAACCTCTTCGGGAACGCCCCTAAAAATTCTGCCGAAATCTACTAAACGACGCGTAACCCACATGACGTCATCTCCAGAACAACAAAGGCTGCACGCATATTACTCGGGTTGGTGGTCTACGTGATTGTATTGGCTTCCTGTGTGTTTCCACATTCAATTGGTCGACTCAAACGCTTCGTTCATTTCTGCTGTAAAAAAAAAATCAAACATTTGGTTTTGAATAATGGATGACATGGACTTTGATT
>NW_028224177.1:0-2000 GCF_056783735.1 Eptatretus burgeri
GTAGCAATTCAGTGGTGATAAGTTGTCTAGTAAATGTTCATTTCTTCAAGGGGGGAATGATAATTGTCACGTAATTAGATAGGGACACGGGATAGGGTAAGTGTGTCTGCGTAAACCCCTTTTAGTAGTCCCTGCAGGCTGGCGGTGACGTCACAGGACGGGGCTGCGGATGGCTCCGCCCCGTGATCACGATTGGCGGAAGGCGACGGCGGTGGGCCCATAAAACGGCTCGATTGGAAGTGACGAGGACAGGAGGATAAAAAGGTTCTGTTCGGGGTCGAAAAGGAAGAGGAAGAAGATCGGGACAAAAAGATCGTGTTTTTTTGGTGTGGAGGCTGTTGCGCGGGAAGCGTACTTGTTGTTGTGCTGATTCGATCGTGTTCTTCATCGTGTCTTGGAGCCTTGCTGAGCCTCGTGCCTCACCTTGGTTGGCTCTGGGGTTCTGCTGACTCGGAGTACGAGGTCGAACGGCGGGCGGACCTGCCTCCCTCTCCTGCTCGCAATTTGGCGCCAGAACTGGTTCCCTGGTGGCGGTGAGCGGACTTGGGCCAGGATCAGGAGGTCGACAGCACCACGGTTTCTCCTGCCCCCCTGACGAGAGCAAGGCCAGCTTGTCCGACGCCAATCCAGGGACAGTTGCGTCCACACCATGGTCCAGCCTGACCACCAGAAGTAGCTACGTTTTGTGTGTGTGTGTGTGTGTGTGTGTGTGTGTGTGTGTGTGTGTGTGTGTGTGTGTGTGTGTGTGTGTGTGTGTGTGTGTGTGTACTTGGCGCCTTAGAGGGTTTGAGATCTGTATATTCATTGGAATTGTCTGTGTTTTCCCCACGCCCGATCCCACACCATCCCGTTGAATCGCCCCGGATCCCTCTTCTTGCCGAGTCTTGTTATTTCTGTTTAATAATAAAAACAAATAAACGTTATCAACTCAGTGAAAAGCGACTCGTGCCACCTTCCTCGTCCCGTTTGCGGTAGAGCGATTAGGACCGCCATGTTTGGGTTATAAATAAATAAACCGCCTCCATCGTTTCGGCTCATTCAACGTTGGCGGGACTGTTCAAGTCCCGTGGACGTCACAATATTTTGAAAATAAATGCCGACGTTTACATTTCGGGTTTTGAAGCTTTTGCACCTTCAGCGGAAAATTTATAAATATACAAGGTCAGCTGCTATCCAATGACACCTTTCACTAACTTTTACCATGCCCAGTAGAGAATATATCGCCTCCTGAAGGTAGGGCAGTTTTTGCAAACTTTGAAGTCACGTGACGCGAAAACGAAAGCGAAATTCGAAAATCCGTCCCGACCAAATTTAGATATTGTCCCATAGATTCATTTGCCACAATCAAATTCAAGATCGCTTGAGAAATGTAGGAGATAGAATTTGAAAATCGTCATTTTCGCAACTTCAAAGGCCTCGTGACCTTGACCTTGACCTTCGGTGACATTGAAAGTCATACCGTCGTGTACGTCTCATCGACCTCTATCAGGATCACTAATGACCAGATCTCCTGCTTCAACTTCATTGTGAACGGACGGACGGACGAACGGACGGATCGAAGGACATCGACACCCATATTATTAGGTCATGCTCGAAGAGATGACCTAAAAAGCAAACAAAAAAACAACAATAAAACACCCATTTGTTACAGTAAAATGGATGCACGGCACGTTTCCTGACTGTAAAAAGGCGATCAAGCTGATCCGAGGCACGTTTCCTGACACAGTAATACATGCACGACACAAATTTCAAACCTTTTTTTTATTTCAAACATTTACATTTTTTTCAAACATTTACATTTCAAACCATTTTGTTTTTTTTCAAAACATCACCCGAACACACGGAAAATGAAAAAAACAGCTCACTGATTAAATAAACACCTAACGTGACAGCGGACGTTGTGAAACGGACCCAACCTTTCTGCACAATTCCAAAAAAATCACAAATAATCAAAAAATTTTTTCAAAAAATAATCACAATAACAATTAAAACCACCCGAA
>NW_028224178.1:0-2000 GCF_056783735.1 Eptatretus burgeri
TGTTACCCTCTTGAAGTGGCTGAACAGATCGAGGCGAAACTTTACACATGTGACGTCAGAAGTCACATGGTTTGACAGCCTCATTGGATTGATGAAAAATATTAAATAATGTTTTCTTTGGAACCGCTTCACCAATTGATGTGAAACTTCACAAATGTGATCCAGTCTTGTCGTGATGGGGAACACATCTATCTATAATTCCAGCAATCTCTGTGTATGTCTGTGTGTGTGTGTGTGTGTGTGTGTGTGTGTGTGTGTGTGTGTGTGTGTGTGTGTGTGTGTGTGTGCGTGTCTGTGTGTGTGTGGCTGTGTCTGTGACCGCTGTTTCTTGACAACCACTGGTCCGATCTAATCGAAACTTGCCAGGTGTATTGTTGGGGACCTGAGTATGTATCTTTTGAAGGTTTCATATTAATCGGACAAGTGCGTCCCAAGTTATGGCCATTTATTTACCAAACCAATGACAAGACACGTTGCTGTGGACATTTATTTACCAAACCAATTGCAAGACACGTTGCTGCGTAGGCGTGGCCGATGGGGAAAGGGCACCATTTAGTTACCGTGGCGTAGGAGTGGCAATGGTCAATGGTAGCGAATGTTATGGCAAGCAAAGACAGGGAGGTAAACTTGATTTTAATTTAGATTTTAATTAACTCTGTGTGTGTAAGTATCACAGCAGTTGTGACTTCAATGCAAGCGATAATTCGTGGAATGCATGTGAACATTCCGTACGGCCACGCACCACTTCCGGATAGTGATGACTTACTGTATTCTAATAATTTCTCGATTTCTTATGCACACAATGCCCCAATCCAGTCGTCGTTTTCAAGAGCGAAGGAATGGCTGTGTGGTTGTTTGAAAGGTTTTTTTTTTGGTTTGCACGTACGGGCACGCGAGAGCGAAGGATCGACCTGTGTGGTTGTTTCTGTCACGCGGTTTGTTTGTTTATTTTTTTTGCACATACGGCCACGCACGTACGGCCACGTACTAGTACGATCACAAATGTGATCTCGTCGTGATGGGGAACACATGTTTTAAATTTCAACTTGATCGGACGCATGGTCTGGCAGCCAGAATTATTAAATTTTTTGATTTGGGTTCTTTTTCTTTTCTTTTTTTAATAAGGCTCACTTGGCTGTGCTTGGATGGGTTGAGGGTAGAGGAGTAGAATCTGAAATGTGAATCCTATCCAGGTTCCTCCTGATGATTTCATCTTTGCTTTTTGCTTCAATGTTTTTGATGTGGAACAACGAACCATTTCTCTACAGGAGAAAATACTGTTATGAATCTGGCAGCCATTTGCACACAACCAGACAGCAGTCCCCGCAGTTCAGTTATTTCGGTAAGTATGTGTTTATAGTCAGGGTCCCGTACTTCTGTCGAATGGGTTAATTTCATGTGTGCGCTGCGGGTTTCTTGATCGTCAGGTTTTTTACATTAAATCTCCCCTTCGCTCCATCATTGCCATTACGCACGTGTTGGGGGCCACGGGCATAGGCGGGGTGAGGTCGACTCCGCCCAGCGAGATGGGTGTACCTCGCAACCAATGAGGGATTGGACTACCTCAGAAGCCCACGACCAATCCGGAGACGAGTTACCTCAGGGCGGCCCCGCCCAGCCAGATGGGAGGTTCGCCACCGTCCAATCAGAATGCGAGTGGCCAGGGGGAAGAAATCCCTCGGGCCTCGCAAAAGGGAAGAGTGGAGTGGTCCTCAAGAAGAGAGTAGAGCAGTCATCGTGGCCATTGCTCTTGGTGTGCGTCGTTGGAGTCATTGTGGCCATTGCTCTTGGTGTGCATCGTTGGAGTCATCGTCGCGATTGCTCTTGGGCTCCTCATGGTGGTGGTGGTCGAGCAGCCAGGATCGTAGGCTCGGTGGATTCTGGGACGTGGGTTCGAGTCCCACCGTGGTGGGTTGGAGTCCGGTGTGACTGCACGAGGCGGAAAGGTACCCGGCCAGACTCTGTTCCCCCAGCTGAACAATCCTCCTCGGCTGGAGGAC
>NW_028224179.1:0-2000 GCF_056783735.1 Eptatretus burgeri
TTCACCTTTGTATACACCACCATGTTTACCTTTGTATACACCACCATGTTTACCTTTGTATATACCACCATGTTTACCTTTGTATACACCACCATGTTTACCTTTGTATATACCACCATGTTTACCTTTGTATACACCACCATGTTCACCTTTGTATATACCACCATGTTTACCTTTGTATATACCACCATGTTTACCTTTGTATATACCACCATGTTTACCTTTGTATATACCACCATGTTTACCTTTGTATATACCACCATGTTTACCTTTGTATATACCACCATGTTCACCTTTGTATACACCACCATGTTTACCTTTGTATATACCACCATGTTCACCTTTGTATACACCACCATGTTCACCTTTGTATATACCACCATGTTTACCTTTGTATACACCACCATGTTCACCTTTGTATACACCACCATGTTCACCTTTGTATATCCCACCATGTTCACCTTTGTATATACCACCATGTTCACCTTTGTATATACCACCATGTTTACCTTTGTATATACCACCATGTTCACCTTTGTATATACCACCATGTTCACCTTTGTATATACCACCATGTTTACCTTTCACCTTTGTATATACCACCATGTTTACCTTTTACCTTTGTATATACCACCATGTTTACCTTTGTATATACCACCATGTTCACCTTTGTATACACCACCATGTTTACCTTTCACCTTTGTATACACCACCATGTTTTTCCTTATCATTCTTCATTGATTTCTCAGCTACATAAACCCTATGATCAAGTGAGTTCAGCAAATCAATATATACACTCAATTGTCCTCATTTTCCACATTCAATGGTGCATCAAACTATGTTAATTATGGTCGATGTTAATTTAATAATTTTTGTCGATGTTTGCACTCTGTGGGATCATTAGTTTGCATGTGAGCGGAAAACTTCCATGTTTTTGGTGATTACTTTTAGTTCATGTTCCCACAAATTTTCTGTAACTGGGATTTCAAAGTTTTTGCAGATGTGCCAGCAGATTATTTTACAACCTCTGCTGTGTGTGTGTGTGTGTGTGTGTGTGTGTGTGTGTGTGTGTGTGTGTGTGTGTGTGTGTGTGTGTGTGTGTGTGTGTGTGTGTGTGTGTGTGTGTGTGTGTGTGTGTGTGTGTGTGTGTGTGTGTGTGTGTGTGTGTGTGTGTGTGTGTGTTCGGTCATTAAGCATAACATATTGTCTTTGCTAACCCCTCCTCCACCCCTCATATATCTCTCTCCTCTCTCTCTCCTCCTCTCTCCTCCTCCTCTCCTTCCCCTTGCATATATCTCTATCTCTATCTCGCTCTCTCTATCTCGCTCTCTCTATCTCGATCTCTATCTCTATCTCGCTATCTCTATCTCCATCTCTCGCTCTCTCGATCTCGCTCTCTATATCTCTATCTCTATATCTCTATCTCTATATCTCGCTCTCTCTATCTCGCTCTCTCTATCTCTCTATCTCGCTCTCTCTATCTCGCTCTCTCTATCTCGCTCTCTCTATCTCTCTATCTCTATATCTCTATCTCTATATCTCGCTCTCTCTATCTCGCTCTCTCTATCTCTATCTCTATCTCTATATCTCGCTCTCTCTATCTCGCTCTCTCTATCTCGCTCTCTCTATCTCGCTCTCTCTATCTCGCTCTCTCTATCTCGCTCTCTCTATCTCGCTCTCTCTATCTCGCTCTCTCTATCTCGCTCTCTCTATCTCGCTCTCTCTATCTCGCTCTCTCTATCTCTCTATCTCTATATCTCTATCTCTATATCTCTATCTCTATCTCGCTCTCTCTATCTCGCTCTCTCTATCTCGCTCTCTCTATCTCGCTCTCTCTATATCTCTATCTCTATATCTCGCTCTCTCTATCTCGCTCTCTCTATCTCGCTCTCTCTATCTCGCTCTCTCTATATCTCTATCTCTATATCTCTATCTCTATATCTCGCTCTCTCTATCTCGCTCTCTCTATCTCGCTCTCTCTATCTCGCTCTCTCTATCTC
>NW_028224180.1:0-2000 GCF_056783735.1 Eptatretus burgeri
GGGACCCGTCGGCTCCGGAGTTATCCGGGGTGATGACCTATAAATTCCGGGTGTTCGGTGGAGCCGACTCTACTGCTCCACCTAGCGTTCATGCTCGCCACCGAAACTCGTCCCCACAACAATACTACTTGCATGCCATGCCTAAGAGACTACTCACCATGCCATGTTGGAAGAGCATGCATCATTTTGTTGCAGACCAGAGACCATTTGTGGCCATGCTGGACTGCTGTCAGACCACCGACCAAAGATGCAGGATTGTTGAAAAGTGCATCATGTTTTAAAAGTGTTGAGCCCACCTGGTAATATGTGTAGATAAAAAATGGAATTTATGGCATAAGTTACGTGCTGTCAGTGTGTTGTCGTAGTAGTTGTGGGGTGTATTACAAGGGGAGTTCTTGCAATCTACTTCCCTGATAGTGATCCTGAAGCCACCACTCCACAGATAACTCTGAGATGTGATGAGTTGTTGAACAACCACAGACACCACGTGAGATGTTTAATTTAAGTCGGGTACAGGTTCCAAATCCGATTTTACCTCTCCAGCAAATTAAACCCCCCAGATAGGGAACTGTGCTTCCCAACGCCAGAAAATTCCAGAATACGGCCGAGCTTTACCATAGGTTTACGCATTGTCTACTGACTATTCAAAACAGACCGGCTACGGTGAACTACCTGATTGCAGCACACTACGTTTAACCAATGGATACAGACAACAAGACAGTTTGGAAGGGATTATTATTCAGAAGGCATGTATTTACTGGTCAAACAAAAGTAACACATGTGAAATCCTTATCTAAACACAGAAGCCCCTTCAACAATCACTTACTATGAATAACCCAGGCACCACTTTCAGTCCGGACAAATAAGAAGTGCAAGACTGATAGACAGATAGTGAAAGTGATGTGGTATGTTTTCAATCCCATTCTTACCCACACATGAACCGGCTGGCTCATGCGTAACCGAACTGAGTGGGTGATGTTGGTGTGTGAAATTGTGAGGTGGGAAAGTATGAGGTGCAAATGTAAGATGGGTCCTAAAAAGGACCGTTGGCATTTCTGTTGATTGCTCTGATGGTCAAAGGGAACATAGGAGATATGGATAAGGAGATAATGAGAAGTAGCATGCATGTGTGGCAATTGTGTTCAGAGGCTCTTTTGTCAGTCCCTCACTCAGCCTTAGACAGCCCCTCTCTTGGTTCCAGGCTCCAGATTTGACTCCAAGCTTCAGTTTCCACTCCAAGCTCAACCGATGTCTTCATTGCTTCCAGATGTGACCATGTGACTACAATTCCCGCATCAGCCTTTATTGGCATGCGGACTCTCGGCAACAACGTCAGTAGGGTGAACATACTGGTTCTGGCTCACTTTTCCCCATGTAAATGAATGGGGGATTTTCAGCGATTCATATTTTTTTCCCTAAAAATAAACCCCCTTTTTATCCCAAGGTATATTTATTTGTCTCCCCTTTTAACCTGGGGACACTTTTTTTCCAATAATCCATGCAATAAGATAAAGATTTGTTCAAGGTGATTCGAAAGAAATATCTAAAACGTCTAAGCCTCGGGACACTCTTTATCAAATAACCGATGCATATTGTTTAGCTCACTCATTGAACCTATAAAGATTTGTTCATTCTCAAATTCCTTCAATAGTTTAATTTTCTTTGCACAATAATCCCCATCTAAAATATTGAAAAACAAAACATTTGAATCTTTATATTTTTTAAGATACCTCTTTTGTGCCATTACGAAATGATAAACTTCTCTTAATGCTCTTGTTTGACCACCTCCTGAGCCACATATCATTTTGAGATTATAGTAAATTGTTTTTTCATTGTTCAATTGATAACCATCAAAGTTTTCAGTCCATTCAAGGATATTCATTTTTTTCTTTACATCCTCTAACTTACTACTTTTTAAATTGATTCGCTTATTTGTTTTATTCACCTTTGTTTTAGTTATTTTTTCAATAAGACTTATTTGATATTTTTCACATTCATTA
>NW_028224181.1:0-2000 GCF_056783735.1 Eptatretus burgeri
AGACATTGCCCATCCATACAAATTATTAGCATCAAAATACATTAAATAATTACGATCTTTTTCACTATCATAATTTGGAAGATATTTATTATTTGCTTTAGCCTATCTTTTTGAACATACTTGTGATATTCCACCTTCTTGGACTTCTCAATCATCAAAAGCATATCAACATCACTGATTAAATCTATATCTTGTTTTGTCATTTTCAACATTGCACTCCAAGCTAAAGCAGGAGCTGTGAAATAGTGGGCAGGATCTAATCCATAACAATTTTTATTATGACAGAGTGATCTAAAAGCTTCAAACACATCAGCTAACAATAAAACATCTGTTTTTAGATATAAATCATGATATTCTCCAAGGTTCTTTATCTTAAATATTTTCCATATTTCTTGTGCGTGTTTATATTCCTTATCACTTATCTCTTCTTCATAAAGGTTATTATAGAAACTTTCTTTTGAAGGAAGTTGTGTTTCTTTAAATCTCATAAATGAATCCATATAATCATAAGGATAAATTCCCTCACTTGTAAGAATTTTCTCTTTACTTTCAATTTCATTCCTTGTTTGAATTTCCTCTCTCGTAAGAATTCCTTCTTTAATCAGAATTTCATCTTTAATCTGAATTTCCTCTTTAGTTAGAATTTCATTCATTGTTCGAATTTTCTTTATAATTAGAATTTCATCTTCAGTTAGAATTTCTTCATTAATTTCCTCATTAATTAGAATTTCCTCTTTACTTTGAATTCTCTCTTTAATCTGAATTTCCTCTTTAGTGAGAATTTCCTCTTTTGGAAAGAATGAATTAAGATTTGGAAAAGAGTCCGTGGAGCTTAGATTTGATGCGAGGTAGGCTAGTGGTGTTCCCATAAACTTGTAAGAATCTAGAAACCTAATACGAGTTAAAGGTTTTGTGAATATCATTTTGTAAATGAAATATACTTTTGACTTGTGTTTGTTATGGCAGAAATATTCCCTGGTGTTTTTGAAAGTTCATTTATAAATAGATGTGTATCATAGTTGGCGCTGTTGTGAAGAAAGTCTGGAATAAAAGAAGGTAATTTATAATTAAGATTACAACAGGAATGAGCGGGACCTCTATATTTACCAGTAAGATTACAATGATCCCTAACTTTAGACTCCTTAATTTCACCCTCACAAATATGACAGATATTGTTCTTTCTAAATTCTAATTTTTCTTCTTTGGTTAATTTCATCGGTTCATTTGTTTCTTTCATTAATTTAGTGAGTCTTATACAATCCTTTTCTAATCGTTTTACAAACTCTTGTGAAGCATTTTTTCCACTATAATGTTCAAGTTTGTTATACTTTTCTCCAACAGATGATTTGATATAATAACAGAAACCACAAGGAATATGTTTTTGATATTTATTTGTATTTGATTCTTTTGGATTAGGAGAAGCAGTATTTATCTTTTTAAGGATACACTCAAAATCAGCATATATCACAAATGGGTGCATGATAGTTATATTATTATAATTATTATTATATCATTATTATTATATCATTATTATTATATATTTTTATTATATCATTATTATATCATTATAATATTATTATATCATTATAATATTATTATATCATTATTATAATCTTCAAACGAAATCTTTTCACCAGGTTTAGGCATTGTAATTACAGCTGACTTATGATTACTACAATATTTTGAATGTTGTTCTAATCGTTCTTTTGTATGAAATGAATTAAGACATCGCTTACAAGGATATATTTTGTTTGTTGTTCTGAATACCTGAGAAGAGATTAATCTTTATAAATTATTGATGTATGTGTAATGTGAATTATTTCCAACACTAAAATATAAAAGATCAATGTGTGTTTCTTCATTTTTATAGTTGTTTGAAATTTTTAATATTTGAACTTTGTTTGTATCCGTTAATCCATATACATTAATAGAAAGATTATTCTTTTTCTCAAATTTAGGAATATCTGTTAGTGGCATTGGGAATTTAAAATCTTTAATGT
>NW_028224182.1:0-2000 GCF_056783735.1 Eptatretus burgeri
TCACAAAGTCGAGTTTTCAACCAGAGTATCAACTACTCTCACAAGGTTTTAATGCTGGTCTTCAAAAAGAAGATATAATCGGTTTATTTAAACGTCAAAAAAACCTAAATGATTATAACATTGAAGGTATAATTCAACTATTTTGTGATACTCAGAGATGTAAAAAGAAATCAAATCCGATAACTTGTATTCTTAGTGATAATACGGATGATATACCGTCTCCCCAAGATTTGGATAAATCAAAAAAGAACCTCGTTATCTTTGATGATTGCGTTAATGAGAGAAACCAAACGGTAATGGACAGCTACTACACAAGAGGGAGACATTCTTCTTGTAATTGTATTTATCTTAGTCAATCGTACTTTCAACTTCCTCGTCATTCCATCAGAAACAATGCTAATACTTTTATTTTATTCAAGTTAAATTCAATAGATATCAATAATTTTTGGAGAGATAATTGTTCTACATTATGTAGTAAAAAGAAATTTGAGGATTACATGAAGCACACGACTGAAAAATATAAATATATTGTTGTGAAAGAAGATGAGATCTTAAGGGATATATTTTTGTTTTACAAACAATTACATATATAAATGACAACTATTATTGTAAATCTTGTGGGTAAATCTGCTTCTGGAAAAAACTTTCATAAATCAAGGTTCTTGTGTAGTACAAATGAGAATATTGTAAATTTACTTAAAAAACACCCCGTGATACGCATTGTATCAACAACAACTAGAGCAATAAGACCTGGAGAAGTAAAAGGTGAAGATTATCACTATATTTCAGTGGAGGAACATATGCGATTGAGGAATGAAGGTCAAATATTTGAGGAGGTTTCTCTTGGTACAACAAAATATTCACATTGTAAGAGTGAGTTAAGGAAACTAAAATCTGGTGGTCTTGGGATATTAGAAACTAATCCAGAAGGAACGAGACAAATTATTAAACATCTGAGCGGAGTGAAGATTTTATCATTCGGTTTTGATGTTGATGAAGAAACTCAACGCAAACGTATGAAAAGCAGAGATGCAGGTATTAGTGAAGAAGAAATTACAACTCGCATTAATGTTAATAAAGAATTTGATGAAATATTTAAAGAAAAGGATTTATTTGAACACATCTACTTGAATGATGAAGAAAAGGAAAATTTCCCTGTTGATCTTTACAATTCATTAAATGATATTTTACAATAAATAAATGGATGCAAAATAAAGAGCAAGAAGATTTAAGGAACATCAAGAGTTGGTTTCAAAAGTTGTAAAACAACAGGAAGACAAAAAGAAGAAACGCAGACAGAAACTAACGGGTGAAGAAGCATTTGAAAGAAAACAAGATACATTTTTTAAACCACTTTTAAAAACTTCCCAAGAAAATTTTTTTGATGTTTCCACAGTTCCCACAGTAGAATATACTCCTAAAAAACTTCAAATGTGAAAAGATTTTGATCAAATGACGGAGGAAGAATTAGAGCATTTCGGAGAATTAAAGGTATATGATGATGAAGGTTTATTTCAACAACTGGAAGAGATTAATCGACCCCCTGATTATATTGTGAATGCTCTTCAAAACAATGAATATTCAATGGATTCAAAAACCAAAGCAGGACTCATTCCAACAGAACAACCAGCAATATTTCATCTTGTTCAAGAAAAGGTATTGATATTTAATGATGAATTAAGGTTCTTGGGTTCTGCTCAACCCCCTGTTAAACTAACTCTGAGATTAATGTTTCTTCTCACAAAAGATGGAAGACAAGATTCAACTGTGAGGGATGAATCAAAGTAAATTGATAAACCATTGGATATGAAAAATAATGATGATAGAGTATATATTGATCTGCTGAACACTCTAAATTATAGGGTTAGTATTTCTAGTAAAAGTAGGAAAAATGAGAAGGAGAAACACATTATTCAGGCTTTAAGTATCCTTGGTTCAGGTATTAGTTTTCTTCCAAATGACCCATTGCAATTAGTTAATAGACTGTTATTGCTGTTAGG
>NW_028224183.1:0-2000 GCF_056783735.1 Eptatretus burgeri
TAAGACGACATTCCAAAGAGAGAGTGATATTAATAAAAGAATAAATAAACAAATAACTAAATAATAATTCAGAAACATTTACCTCCAGAAAATCATGTGTTGTACCAGATTGCTTCAACAGCTGATGTTGTGTGATCGAGCTGAAAAAAAAAAATAGAGTCAAGGGTAAAGATGGAGAGACAGACAGAGAGGGAGGTAGAAAGACAGACAGAGAGAGATACAAAGAGACAGACAGGGAGAGATAGAGAGAGACAGACAGGGAAAGAGACACACACACACACACACACACACACACACACACACACACACACACACACACACACACACACACACACACACACACACATATATATATATATATATATATATATATATATATATATATATATATATATATATATATATATATATATATATATGTACACACACACACACACACACACACATATACACACACAGACACACATACATATATTCACACACACACACACACACACACACACACACACACACACACACACACACACACACACACACACACACACACACACACGTGTCTCACCATTGGTTTAATTAATTCGAGATCAGAGGCCGTGATAAGACTTCGTACCAGTCATTATAAATGTTTTTCAATTCTCTTCTAAAATCATTGACCTCTTCAATAAGAGCATGCATTTGATGCACCTCATCGTGATATGTAAACTCCACTTCTTCCAAGGACCTGCCAGGAAAAAATATATATTTTCGCATTATCACGATTTAATTTATAATCAATTGCTTCATCGTTCAAAGAGGAAACCATACACAAACTTACCAACTTTGTAGTGAGATGTTATCTTCATCGGAAGAGAGTGAGTCCATGTCTCAGTTTTTTTTTACCATTGGTACAAGATGGCAAAAAGATCAGAGGCCGTGATAAGACGTCGTGTCAGTCATTAAAATTGTTTTTCAATTCTCTTCTAAGATGATTGACCTCTTCAATAAGAGCATTAATTTCATGCACCTCGTCATGATATGTAAACTTCTCTTCTTCCAAGGACCTGCCAAGAAAAAAAAATATATATCAGAATTATCACGATTTAATTTATAATCAATTGCTTCATCGTTCAAAGAGGAACCTATACACAAGCTTACCAACTTTGTGTTGAGCTGTTTTGTTCGCGGAAGAAAGATCGCTAATGTCTCAGTTGTAAAAATGAAAATCCCGTCTGGCAGAAACTTTGTCTGGCGAATCACTTATAAGGCAACGATGAGGAGATTGCTTAATCATTGGGTGTGGCCACAGGAAATGACGCTTCGGGCGAGACAGCTTGGAAAATAACTGGGCGATATATTCTCAAATTGTATGAATCATTTTTAAAACATACTTAAAATACCCTAAAATGGATTTGATTAAACATGTTTAAAAGCCTGTTCGTGTTCTGAGATAAAATAGAAACACCATGCTTTGTCTCACAGAATAGATCCTATTTTTTCACAGCATGACTGTCCAAAAACACTTCCTCATTTTCACAGCACGACCGTGTCAAAAAAAAACACTTCCTCATTTTCATGGCACGAACTGAAAACATTTGAAACAAAACTTTTTTATGGCGTGGTTTATACACAAAAATGATTTGCAACTCGGGCGGTGGCCAGATGAGATCATTAAGAGAAGTTTATCATTTCGTAATGGCACAAAAGGGGTATCTTAAAAAATATAAAGATTCAAATGTTTTGTTTTTCAATATTTTAGATGGGGATTATTGTGCAAAGAAAATTAAACTATTGAAGGAATTTGAGAATGAACAAATCTTTATAGGTTCAATGAGTGAGCTAAACAATATGCATCGGTTATTTGATAAAGAGTGTCCCGAGGCTTAGACGTTTCAGATATTTCTTTAGAATCACCTTTAACAAATCACATTACCACTTTAGTACTTGAACAAATCTTTATCTTATTGCATGGATTATTTGAAAAAAAAAGTGTCCCATGGTTAAAAGGGGAGACAAATAAATAT
>NW_028224184.1:0-2000 GCF_056783735.1 Eptatretus burgeri
GGGAAGGGAGAGAGAGTGGAGAGAGAAGAAAGAGCGAGTGGAGAGAGGAGAGAAAGAGAGAAGTGGAGAAAGGGGTGAGAGAGAGGGGAGAGAAATGAGAGAGAGAGAGGGGAGAGGGAGACGAGAGAGATTGGTGAGAGGACAGCGAGGAAGCAGAGTGGAAAGAGGGAGGAGAAGGAGAGGGGAGAGATATGAGAGAGTGGAGAGATAGGAGAGAGAGTGGAGAGAGAAGAGAGAGTGTAGTGAAAGGAGAGAGGGTTGACAAAGGAGAGAGAGAGTTGAGAGAGAGGGAAAGATGAGAGAGGGTGGAGGGAGAGAAGATTGTGGGAGTGGAGAGAGAGGAGAGAGAGGAGAGGGAGGGGAGAGTGTGAGGGGGAGAGAGTGGAGAGGGAGAGAGGAGGGAGAGTGGAGAAAGGGGAGAGAGAGTGGAGACTGAGGTGAGAGAGAGAGAGGGGTTGGAGAGAGAATTGGAGGACAGAGAGAGAGGAGAGAGAGAGAGAGAGAGAGGGGGAAGACAGAGAATGGAGAGAGAGAGTGGAGAGAGAGAGTGGAGAGAGAGAGTAGAGAGGGGGAGAAAGAGAGTGGAGGGAGAGGGTGGAGAGAGAGCAGAGAACTGTGGTGAGAGAGAGGAGTGGGGAGAGAGCGTGGAGGGAGAGGGAGAGAGAGTCGAGAGGTACGAGTGGGAATGGGGAGGGAGAGAGAAAGAGAGAGAGAGAGAGAGAGAGAGAGAGAGAGAGGAAGCAAGAGAGAGGAGAGAAGAGAGAGAGAGAGACAGTGCAGAAGGAGAGTGGAGAGAGAGAGGAGAGAAGGAGGGGAGAGAGGAGAGAGAGGAGAGAAAGAGTGGAGAAAGGGGTGAGATAGAGGGGAGAGAAATGAGAGAGAGAGGGGAGAGGGAGACGAGAGAGATTGGAGAGGACAGAGAGGAAGCAGAGTGGAAAGAGGGAGGAGAAGGAGAGGGGAGAAATGTGAGAGTGGAGTGGAGAGAGAGGAGAGAGAGTGGAGAGAGAGAAAGAGAGAGTGCAGTGAAAAGGGAGAGAGGGTTGACAAAGGGAGAGAGTTGAGAGAGAGGGAAAGATGAGAGAGAGAGTGGAGGGAGAGAAGAGTCTGGGAGTGGGAGAGAGAGGAGAGAGAGAGAGGGAGAGAGAGTCGAGAGAGATGAGAGAGGGAGAGAGAGGGGAGAAAGAGTGAGAGAGAGAGGGAGAAAGAAGAGAGAGATGAGAGAGGGGGAGAGAGGAGAGCGGAGAGAGTGTGAGAGAGAAAGTCAAGAGAGAGAGAGTGGAGAGATAGAGTAGAGGGAGAGGAGAGCGAGTGGAGAGAGAGGAGTGGAGAGAGAGGGAGTCCAGAGAGAGGGAGGCAGAGAGAGGAGAGAGAGAGAGAGAGGACAGAGAGGAGAGAAGAGGGAGAGGAGAGACAGTGGAGTTAGAGATTGGAGAGAGAGAGGACAGGGATAGAGAGAGAGAGAGAGAGAGAGAGAGAGAGTGAGAGAGAGAAAGAGAGAGAGAAAGTGGAGAGAGGGGAGAGAGAGGGTATAGAGAATGGGGGAGAGAGGAAGAGGCAGAGAGAGAGAGTGTGTGGGGGTGGGGGGAGTGGGGAATCGAGAGGGGAGAGAGAGTGAGAGAGTGGAGAAAGAAGAGAGATTGGAGGGAGAGAGAGGGGAGGGAGAGAGTGGAGAGAGATCGGAGAGCAAGTGGGGAGAGAGGAGAGAGAGAGACAGAGTGGAGAGAGAGGACAGAGAGTGGAGAGAGAGAGGACCGAGAGTGGAGAGAGAGTGGAGAGAGAGTGGAGAGGGAGTGGAGAGGGAGTGGAGAGGGAGTGGAGAGGGAGTGGAGAGGGAGAGAGGAAAGAGAGAGGAGAGAGTGTGCAGAGAGAGGAGAGAGATAAGAGAAGAGGAGAGAGGGGACAGAGAGTGAGGAAAGAGAGGTGAGAGAGAGGAGAGAGACAGAGGGGACAGAAAGTGGAGAGAAAGATTGGGGAGAGGAGAGAGAGGGGAGGGAGAGAAA
>NW_028224185.1:0-2000 GCF_056783735.1 Eptatretus burgeri
ATATATATATATATATGTATGTATGTATGTATATATATATATATATATGTATGTATATATATATATATATATGTATGTATGTATATATATATATATATATATATATATATATATATGTATGTATGTATATATATATATATGTATGTATGTATATATATATATGTATGTATGTATATATATATATATATATGTATGTATATATATATATATATATATATATATATGTATGTATGTATATATATATATATATATATATGTATGTATGTATATATATATATATATGTATATATGTATGTATGTATATATATATATATATATATATGTATATATGTATGTATGTATATATATATATGTATGTATGTATGTATGTATGTATATATATATATGTATATATGTATATATATATATATACTTACAACTTGGAAGGCAATGGCAAACCACCCTGCATAGCCCAAGCGAAGAAACTGCTTCATCAGCATCAATGCTCAACATCTGTAAAGAATATTGTAATTATCATTATCCTCATTCTTCCAAATATAGAAATACGTCTGTTGAAAAATAAAATATAACTAGCGATACCCGTGCACATGCACGGGATAGCAGTACAACATAGCTGGTAGCAGACGACAGATCGTACACGGGGAATGACAAAAATACGCATTGTGCAAAATGCAAGTGGTACTATGGAACGCCAAGACTTCCCAAACATTGTCGGCATGTCCGCGAAGTGCCCAGCAGTTTCATCGGGATCGTGTGACGGCGAGCCGAGTTTTTAGTGTGCAAGCTTGGTGTTATAACAGAGATGTTGTCATGTCTTGGACTATCATGAGTCCCTTGTTTGTATTACTTTTTTAAAGTACCATGAAACGAATGAAAAAGCTGCTCCATATTCGTTTGATCCTGAAGGGAACGTTTATTGCAAAGAACTTAAACTGATTACCATTGTGCAAAACTTGTGTTGTTTTCTGGTAAAACGTAAAGGTAATTCATGGAAAATTGGAAATAACTCGAAGGTGTGTACACCCAGCAATGTCATAAGCATGTCTGTGTACGCCAATAATGTGTTGGCTTCATGACAAGTCTGTTTTCTTTGAAAATATTGGAAATTAATTGGCTTAATAATGCCGATTTTTCATACAAAAGATGCGAAGCGCAAAATATGACAATAATTGGACTTCGTAAATGTCAGTTTTTGAGTTGGACTTGTTGGTTTTACTTTAAAGATGGTAAATTGTGATTTTAAAAGTACAGGGAATTTGGTTTTGCTGCTCGTCCAGGCACGAGCCTTCGAAAACATCTGATCCGATATACCCCGTTTCAGAGTATTGGTGTTGCCGAAACAGTTTCCATGCCTTGGGTCATGCTGGGAGGTTAGCCATACCTCTCCCAGCAGTAGGGCAGAAATTTTGAATTTGGCTCAGGTGCCAGAGCTAGCTCACCTACTCTTCACGAAGGACACCTTAAAATTTTTAATGTCCACCAACTCATGCCGGCAGACAACACCCAGTTTAACGTCCATCTTAGGGACGACACACATGGTGATGGATCGCCTTGTGTGCGGAACACTGGGATGACTGTTTATCGCTTGCTCAGGATTCAAACCCAGACTCGATGGCTTAGAAGCGAGTGCACATACCTCTAAGCCATATTGCTAGCCCTTTGAAACATACCTTGTATAATTAGACAGTATAGTCAACTCTATGCCCTCTAAGGTTTCTCATCAAATGTTCCCTGTTGGCACTGCACCAGAACGCAGCTTAAGTTTGATCTAATTTTGATTGTAATTGAACCCAAGACCAGCCAGCTTTCAGGCGAGCTTGATATCAGTGAGCTATACTGTTGTCCAGCCTGGAAGCAGTGATTTAATTTATGGCTAACCATGCACCATCTCAATCTGTTTTCCCATTTCCTGCCGTGCCTGAGATCCCTTCAAAGCGTCTGCATCATTTCCTTTGCGTAATTTATGCACGCCTTACTCTTCCGTGGGTTTTGCTCAGATT
>NW_028224186.1:0-2000 GCF_056783735.1 Eptatretus burgeri
AAGGGCCCGTAGGTGAGATATCTCTAAGTACATGTGTAGTTAGCCCCAAATCCATTGTCTCGAGGGATTTTATGTGATTCATTCAGGCTGCGACGCTTTGAGTTAGGCGTTTTTCTGTTCTATCTATATTTTGAACCAACCATGTCTCAACCGCCATCACACAACAACCACCAACCACAACGCCGCTTCACAACAACCACAACCACACCTGCCTCTCAACAACCACGCCATCCTCACCACTCCGCCAGCAACCGTCAACATCTCCACGAAAACAAAAGGGGAACAACAACAACTCTCACCCCGATTTCCCGGTTAAACAAGAATGACGGTTGGAACTCAACTCCCACCCCGATTTCCCGGGTAAACAAGAATGACGGTTGGAACTCAACTCCCACCCCGATTTCTCTGGTGGAATGTTCTCCCCACCTCCCCCCCCCCATGTGCCGCGAAGGGAGGGGCGGGGTGCTGGGGGAATAAAAGGGCGCACGGAGGCGCCGCTGAGAAGAGGTCGGAGAGGAAGTCAGGTCAGGGTGGTCGGTGAGAGTGTCAGTGTCAGTCGTCGGTTCATGGTCTTCTGCCCATCTGGGTCTTGGAGAAGCGGTCCGTAGAGCGACTCGCTCGTTGGAGCTTGCAGTCGGTGGAGAGTCTGGACGTCGCGGAGGGGACGCGGACTGGAGGCGCCACTCTGCCAGCTGTGTCGCGCGGACCTGCGCGTTCGTACAAGGAGCGCCGGAGAGAGCTCGCCCACCATTGCACTGCGAGGGTGCAGGTAACCTGCAATGGTCTCGTGGGACTCGTTCGGTCTGCCAAGTCCCACGCCATAAAGGCCAACGGGCCCCGTCTGCCCCTTGTCTATGAGGGTGGCCTTTTCTTTTGCTTTCGAATGAATGTTGTCGGCGCCGTCTGTAAAGTAGAACTGTATAAGTATTGCCATGTGTATGCGTATTCGGTAGTAACTCTGCGTCATTGTTTCTTTTGTTTTAACTGCTACATGTGCATTTTTACTGTTTGGCTGTATATGTGTGCTTTCCGTGTGTCGCGTAATAAATGTGCATTGTGTGAACTGTTTTCCCATTTCGCTTCGTCTTTTCTTTATTGACCCTCCATCCTGCTTCACGTAAAGGGTTCGTAGTGGGCTTAATACGCCCGGTAATTAATCTGAACCGTCCAGGTCGGCAATAACACCGCTCGGTTATCCCGATAGCACGGAACGGGCCGCCCAAGCGGCTCGTGTCCGGAGTCGACCTGCGGCCAGGTGTGATCGCCCGGTTTACCATCCGCGTGGGTACTTAGGTAGGTCGAGTTTGGTGAACAACCCTATCCTACGCGGGTGGCCGATTGGCACGATTGTGGTGAGGTCGAACGGCCCACCCGTGACTGGCTCCGGGCGATAGTTCCCAGAGGGTCACGACCGAATTTTCCGTCCGGTGGGCGACGTGCCGCGATCCGAGTTACGTGGCCGTCCGCACGCCGGCGGGCGCGAATTCACAACAATATTATGTATATGTATATGTATATGTATATGTATATATATATATATATATATATATATATATATATATATATATATATATATATATATATATATATTTGTTTGGTTGTCAAAAACAGTCCAAAATCCTTCGATCTTGTCTTTTATCTTGAAAACTGACAACCCTTTTGTCCCAAGGTTCCTGGATTTGCAGTTGGTTACCTGTACTGCCAAAGGGAAAATTTTTCGAAGTGACAAAAAGGTGATTTGTGTTCTCCAGTGTTCAAGTATATAGTTTAATTGAAATAAAATAAGGATTTTAAAGGTTGGATAAAAAAACAAGAATTCAGACGTTTACTGAGGTTGATGCAACTTCTTTTACATCACATTATTTAACACATTACATCAGATCTTGTGCCTGTTGTTTGTGTCCTCTATGACATCCTTAAAAACAGTGAGTTCTTCATTTGGAATTATTTTCAATTTTGTTTGACAGCCAGGCATGCAGACAGAATAAAAAAACAAATTC
>NW_028224187.1:0-2000 GCF_056783735.1 Eptatretus burgeri
ATATATATATATATATATATATATATATGGCACGTGATCGTATTTGAATTCTGTTCAGATCGGACTGAAAGCTGGCTGTCCTCTCTTGCACTATGTGCACGTATTTCAGATTCCCTGAGAGCATTTGTAAGATCCGCTCATTGTAGAAAGTTCATCATACGGAGATCCCAGGTTCAAATCCTTTAAAGTTTGTAAACTGAGGCACAAAACACAATTGATTCCTCTGAAAGAACTTCTCCGTGTTAATTCGGCCGAGCGGACCAACGAATCCGAGAAAACCGAGGCCGAGCAAACCGAGGCCGTCGGATCAAGGCCGAGCAAACCGAGGCCGTCGGACCAAGGCCAAGGAAACCGAGGCTGAGGAAACCAAGGCCGAGCAAACCGAGGCCGAGCAAACCAAAGCCGAGCAAACCAAGGCCGAGCAAACCAAGGCCGTCGGACCAAGGCCGAGCAAGCCGAGGCCGAGCAAGCCGAGGCCGAGCAAACCAAGGCCGTCGGACCAAGGCCAAGGAAACCGAGGCTGAGGAAACCAAGGCCGAGCAAACCGAGGCCGAGCAAACCAAGGCCGGCGGAACAAGGCCGAGCAAACCGAGGCCGAGCAAACCAAGGCCGTCGGACCAAGGCCGACCAAACTGAGGCCGACCAAACTGAGGCTGAGCAAACCAAGGCCGTCTGACCAAGGCCGACCAAACCGAGGCTGAGCAAACCGAGGCCCAGAAAACCAAGGCCGACCAAACCGAGGCTGAGCAAACCGAGGCCCAGAAAACCAAGGCCGTCGGACCAAGGCCGAGCAAACCGAGGCTGAGAAAACCAAGGCCGTCGGACCAAGGCCGAGCAAACCGAGGCCGAGCAAATCGAGGCCGAGCAAACTGAGGCCGAGCAAACTGAGGCCGAGCAAACAAGGCCGTCGGACCAAGGCCGAGCGAACCACCGAGTCTGAGCAAACTGAGGCCGAGCGAAGCGACGATGTCGATCGGATCGCCGAGCGAGCCAAGGCCGTTTATTCCTGATCCGTGAAAGTTGAAAGACCCGCATCAAATCATCATTTGATTTTGTTAAAATATTCTCCGTGGGTGGAAGCGCTCCGCTCCTTTGTTCAAAGCTTCACGTCAATCGCTCGTTCTGTTGGGGCGAAAACGAATTTTGAAACGAAATTGAATGGCGCTCAGCGAGTGGTGCACACACCTCCGCCAGGTTGAACAGTTTTATGTTTTGTACCCACTGACAGGTCGGATCTGAATCCAGACCGGAAGAGAAATCGAATCGGCTTGTTCTTGTTACCGACGCAACTCATCCACCAAGTTTTGTCAAAACTCGGCCACAAATTTTTAAGATATCCTGTTCACAGACAACCAGACAGGTGTGAAAACACAACCTCCGTGCACCTTCAGTGGTGGAGGTAACGAATGGAACGCAGACACCACACAGACAGGATGAGAGAAACGGCGTCTTCCTGTTTTTCTCATGTGCTCCTTTGTCCGCGTTTGCCGTTACCTGCTTTGCACCTGTGTATAAGACAGTGTTGTGATGAAAACGACAAACTGCCAGGTTTTGGATTCGTACCTTGGATCATGAAACAATGTCAACTCCAAAGGTCACGGCAAGGGTTGGCAGGATGACTTAAACCCCAGGTATACGCAATCACCTCGAAACTGTCTATTTTGGGTTTGAATCCGGTCAGCCTGGTGGTTCACATCAATGTGTGAGCCCGTCCCTCGGATGCACGTTCAACAGGTGTCCCAACTGCCGGCATTAGTTGGTGGACGTGAAAGACCCCGCGGTGTCATTCACGAAGAGTAGCCGAGCCAACGTTGGCATCCTGAAAAAATTCCAAATTCCTGCCCTCACTACTGCTGGGAAGGCAATGGCGAACTGCTTTGGTGGAAGTAACTCTCTGTAACACTTGGCTTTCAATCCAGGCAAATCTCACTCTCACTCAAGTGAAGCCCCTCCTGATTGTACAGGTGTAACATAAACCTGACTGTGTCGGTGTAACATAA
>NW_028224188.1:0-2000 GCF_056783735.1 Eptatretus burgeri
CCATAAAGCACAACGACAAACCATGTTGAATGTGTTGATATACCTCGAGAAACGGGTTGGCCGAACAATGACTCCTGAGGTAAATGCTCAAATTTTCTTCAAGTTAAAGTTTGACCACGAAATAATCGAAAAAATTTGTCTTTTTTTTATCAACCGCTGTCACAACGGGAACCCAACAGGTTGAGGGGTCGTCAAGTCAATACTAAAAGAGAGCCGTTTGTCTGTGTCTGTGTTGCCATTTTTCTCAGAGAAGGCTGAACGGATCTTCATCAAACTTCCATAGTTTCGTCAGTGCGGGCCAGGGTAGATTTTAGGCCAAAAAAATTGAAAATTTTGAAAAAAAAAAGTGACTTTTTTTGGATTTTAAAAAAATTACTCTATATTGACGAAGCCTTTTTGATTAATGACAGTTATATTCAAGTACACATATGTAAAATAAATACAAAACAATTACCAGACATATAAATACAAATAAACTTCTTCCATAAGTGGTCAAAGTTGTTGGTACATTTTGTTTCTTCTTTCTGAACGGCACAATATCTTTCAATCGACGAACCCAGAAACAAACAGCAAACTCAACCCAGAACCATCAAACGCACATTCACGAGCATCCATTCGCCGAACAACATCTAATTCCATTTCTAAGGTTACACTTTTACAATGCCTCTTTGCCAGTAATCTATAGGGTGTTTAAAAAGTTCCATTACCCCCTGCGCATAACAACTGAAAAATGAATATAATGGACAAACAAGAGTTATAAATGTAAACTATGAATACACAAAATATATATATATATATATATATATATATATATATATATATATATATATATATATATATATATATATATATATATATATATATATATATATATATATATATATATATATATATATATATATATATATATATATATATATATATATATATATATATATATATATATATATATATATATATATATATATATATATATATATATATATATATATAGAGCCTGGTGTTGGCGCAGTGGTTAGGGCAGCGGCTTGGGATCCAAGAGATCCTGAGTTCAAGCCCCGTTGAGCCACTGAATTAATACACCAGGGGGTTGACTCAGCCTGTCATCCTTCCGAGGTCGGCGAAATGAGTACCAGCATACTGGGCCGGTGTATACCCCGGTTAAAATAGGTGTACCATATCCCTGTGTCGTAAGAGGCGACCAGGGTTGCGTCAGGAAGGGCATCCGGCGTAAAACATGTGCCAAATCACTATGCGGATCATAATGGATGATCCGCTGTGGCGACCCCTAACGGGAGCAGCCGAAAGAAGAAGAAGAAGATATATATATATATATATATATATATATATATATATATATATATATATATATATATACATACATATATATATATATACATACATATATATATATATACATATATATATATATATATATATATATATATATATATATATATATATATATATATATATATATATATATATATATATATATATATATATATATATATATATATATATATATATATATATATATATATATATACATATATATATATATATATATATATATATATATATATATATATATATATATATATATATATATATATATATATATATATATATATATATATATATATATATATATATATATATATATATATATATATATATATATATATATATATATATATATATATATATATATATATATATATATATATATATATATATATATTATATATATATATATATATATATATATATATATATATATATATATATATATATATATATATATACATATATATATATATATATATATATATATACGTATATATATATATATATATATATATATATATATATATATATACATACATATATATATATATACATACATATATATATACATATATATATATATATACATATATATATATATATATACATATATATATATATATACATATATACATATATATATATATATA
>NW_028224190.1:0-2000 GCF_056783735.1 Eptatretus burgeri
ACCGCTGAGGTTGTTTGCATTGATCGAATTCTCCCGAAGAGAATCAGGACTTCACTGAATCGGGAATTGATTTTTTAATTATTTTTTCGTTGCTCGATTTTAACGACACTTGATACGACACACCGCAGGAGAATGGTGAGTAAGGTGGGCCGAAAATTTTTGTGCTTTCGTGTTCTGTTTTGGCTGTATTTTGGGAATTTACATACTTACACACGTATACATATAAATATATATCCATACATACACACATATATTCCTGCAAGGTGAGAGTTTTAGTAATAGCCTATATAGATCGATGATACTATTATTATTATTGTAAATTAGAGAACATTGTACTTTACGGTCCTTCTACATATCGACGGTCCCCTGTGCCAGTGCGCATGCGCAGCCTGAGCCGGAGCCAGGGATGTTGTGGGTGTTTCAACCTGTTCAATACTTGTTTGATTATTGTCGTTCCACGCTAATAAAGTGGTCGAACAAATTGAACTCTGTTCTTATTTATAATCAAACAACTTGATGCAGTCGAGTAAAGATCGTCGGTGCTGAGGAGGACACGACTGGGTGAAAACGGACCACGAGAACGTCGACAGTGAGTTTGGATTTCTCGGGTACTGTACCCAATCTTCGCCCCCAGGACACTGTACACACGTGTGCATCACCGAAAATAGAACGTTTACTCCAGAATAACTGTTCCTATGGCGCCGGTGGAAGCAGAGTGCCCGATCGAGGGTTGTGACTATATGGCGACACACGCAGAGGCGGCAGTGGTGGCGGCCATGTTGAGTATACACGCCACTGTGCACGTCGCCGCCCCCAGGGCGGCGAGCTCGAATGCCAAGATGGAGAAACTCAAGCGTCCCTCCATAGCACTGGCCGGAACGGGCGAGGCCTGGTCGTACTTCATAACCCGCTGGGGCGAATACAAAACAGGTACTAAGCTTGTCGGACCCGACATAGTCACGCAGCTACTGGAGTGCTGTGAGGAGGAGCTGAGAAAGGACCTCACTCGCGCGGCAGGTAGGAGCCTCATGGGCAGCGATGAAGAAGACGTCCTCGCCGCCATGAAGGCGCTCGCCGTCCGGACGGAGAACACGATGGTAGCTCGAGTGGCCCTGTCTAACATGCGGCAGGGACACGAGGAGCCCGTCCGGTCGTTCCACGCCCGCATCAAGGGGCAGGCGGACACGTGCAAGTATGAAATGAAGTGCACCAAGGCGGGGTGCGATCAGGTCAACGACTTCACGGAAGAGATATTGCGCAACGTGGTTGCCCGTGGCATCGCGGACCAAGCAATACAACTTGACCTACTCGGTGAGAAGAACCAGGACATGCCATTAAAGGACATGATAGAGTATATCGAGGCCAAAGAGTCTGGAAAACGCTCGGCATCGCGCCTGCTTGACACTCAGAGCACGGACGCGATCAGTAGTTCGTATCGGCGGGGAAAGCGACAGGACGTCCGCGCCAGAGTAGGAGCCAGGCCGGAAAAACGGAATGCCAAGCCCGAAGGAGTATGCATCTACTGCGGCGAGGTGGGCCACGGCAAAACACCTCAATGGCGCGCCAGACGCGCCGAGTGCCCCGGATACGGTAAAAAGTGCCGGAAGTGTGACCGCCAAAATCACCTCGACAAGGCGTGCCTGGGCGGCCGATCGGCAAGACCCCCATCTGAGGAGACCGACGGGATGTACGATGAGCAGACGGCAGCCTTCGTCGAGCTATGCACGGTCACCATGGCCAACACAGAGGACGAAATGCGCACGCTTCCCCTCGCTCACCACCTGCACGATGATATGTGCGATAAGTGGATGAAACGCATATCCGACCCGCAGCCATACGTCAACCTCACTCTCACCAACAAGCGCGAGGATTACAAAGCACTGGGTTTTAACCTCCTGAAACACACCCGTGCGGTAACCCTACCCGCTATGGCAGACACGGGGTGCCAGAGCTGCCTGATCGGCATTAAAGTCGTCCAACAAATGGGCCTGAGTACCGAG
>NW_028224192.1:0-2000 GCF_056783735.1 Eptatretus burgeri
GGCCGGCACAGGCCTTGAAGAAAACAGCCAGCAGATGAACTGGCCGGCACAGGCCTTGAAGCAAACACGGCCAGCCGATGGCACAGGCCTTGCAGCAAAACAACAGCTGCCGATGAAGTTGGCCGGCCTCCGCCTTGAAGACAAAACACGGCCAGCCGATGAAGTTGGCCAGCTTTTGCCGTTCAGTGGAGGTTGGTGGAGGGAGTGCGGTGGTGCTGGCCACTTGGAAGGCGGGCTCGGACCTACCTACCTGTCTCCCTCCCACCTATCGCCTTTGCCTGTCACTGTACATACCCACTCCCTTAATTTGTCAAACCCCAATTTAGCCCCAACTTATTTTTTTGTTGTTTTTATTTTTACTTCCCCACTATAAATCGTCCCCTAACCCCCTTTATCGTCCTTGTTCGGCTAACCTATCCTGTCACCTAGCCTACTCCCAACCCCTACGTTCCCTTCCCGGAGGGGAACAAGGGAGAGCTAACGTCCTGTGTCGAGGCCCAACGAAGCCTCAGAATGGCCTCCCCAGAGTTCGGCGATCTTAACACCAAGTGGGTCCAGCGGCCCACAACGAGAGCGAGGGGATGGATGGTGCGGAGGGGTACATCTCCTAATCTACCCTAACCATTTAACTGTTAAACTACCCCGGGGCTTTCAACAAGCGCCTCTCGCTTAAACTATTGGTTCTATAAACCCAGATTCCCGTCGCCTGTGTTGGTGTCCTTACAATTTCGGGCCTCGCCCCCCAATTTTCTCTCCGTGCCCTCACACGGTCTCCTGGCTAGGACACGTGGCTCCCTTTGGCAGGCACGACCCTCTGCCGAATCTCCCGCTATGGCACCCCCGGGCACTACACTGCCTCCGAGCCTACCAGCTCCCTAACACCGGGGAGTGCCCCCATGGCACCTCCCCTGAAACGCACACGTGGCAGGCCGGCCTCCCGGGCCCCTTTCCGAGGGTCACCCGTGCCCACAACACTGCCCACGCGGCTAATGGCGCCCCGGGCCCCCGCACCAAGCAGGCGCACCCGTGCCCACTACTCTATCCCGGCCCCCCATGGGCCCTTGGCCTACCGCGGCCGACTAGCCTGGTGCCCGGGGTACCCACTCAGCGATACTCACCTTTCGCAGCCACGCTCCCAAGCCCGTCAACAGGGCTCCTGCACCCCTCCAAATGGGTCTCGAGCCTACTTTCCCACCAACAACAAAACGACCTCCATTTTTCAATTTGACTAACCCCCTAACTCACTTTATACTGACCCCGGGGTCCCTTGGGCGGGAGTCACTCCTCCCCCCAATCACTCATCGCACCATGCATTCCCCATTCACTCCATACACACAGACCCGCTGGCCTCACTCACTCACAAAGCACATGCTTCCACTTCACTCACCAACTCTTCAACACACACACCACTGAACTCTGCCATCCTCCTAACTACATCCCCTAACTAACTCGTGCTCCCACGTCGTCCCTTAAACTATAGCACGTTCCTTTTAACACTACGTAGCTAAACTACGTCCCCTCTACACATCCACAAGTCTGTAAATGTCCTCAAATCAATCCACTAATCAATTCCCCAACCTAAATCTCGCTATTATCCCTCTAACTAATCCATTCCACGGACTCCATGAGGACTGACCCCTGCCCCATGGAGTAGGTCTAACTAAGCTAACCCTTCCCCCTAACTAGTTTTCCATCCTGTGCCCAGGTCAAGGGGGTCTTCCACCCCTTGCCCAGGGATCCTGTGCACCCGAAAGTGAGGCTTGCTTTTTCCTTTTTTTTTTCTTTCCCCATGCGCAGCACCTGCGCGGCAACTCGCGCTCTTTGCACTTTGCAACTGCCCGTGACGTCATGCAGCTGCACGTGTTCCTCGTCCCTCCTTGGACGGGACCATCCGGCAGAGATACCCCTCCTGCCGGATTCCAACCACACGTGCAGCCATGACGTCACCGTGCGCAAAAAAAAAAAAAACACAAGCCCCACGTCTCGAGGGGTCCCCCACG
>NW_028224193.1:0-1998 GCF_056783735.1 Eptatretus burgeri
GTAGGCAGATATTCCTCAAGGAGTCGCTCCTGGTGGATAGCAGCTGTGTTCACCTCAGTGTGACCTTAAAGAAGTCACATGTGGTCACCTTTTGGCAAGATACGGGTCACCCGCAGGGTGACGTTTTTTTTTTTTTTTGTCTGTAATCACGTATCGATCACTCTGCAGAGCACAGTTATCATTGGAAATTTTTGTAACTTCGCATATCAGAGTCCTATAGAGGTCACTTTCAGCGCATAAAATTTTCAAGGACAAGGTCAAAGGTCAAGGTTACTTTGTCGCAAATCAGGGGAGTCGACGAAACCCTTGTTTTTTGAGTAATTTTGATCGGATAGTCTTCAAACTTCATGGGAGTATAGTTCATGGTCTGGCGCTCAGCTGATTAATTTTTGGTGGCGATCGGCCTTGACCTTCATGGTTATCGCTGGAGGTCGAAAGTTTTTGACCCCAAGGTCAAATTTTGAAATCTTAGATACCATATCGAGTAATACCTCATATGAAAGCACTTGATAAGTGGTTTCCAGATCTGTCAAAAGTTTGACGCTATGACATGTACATGACGAAAAAACGGATTTTTCATGAAAATTTTATTGACTCAATTCTCATCAAAATCTCTTGATATTTCATGTACAACGGTCCTAGAGAGATACCATTCACCGTATGAAAATATAAAAAAGTCAAGGTCAAAGGTCAAGGTCACAAAAAGGTCAAGCATCAAGGTCGACGAAACCCTGATTTTTTGAGTAACTTTAATCGAATAAATAAGTCACTCATCTTCACATTTTGGCAAGATACTGGTCACCCTGGGGGTGACAATGGTTTTTTTATTTTTTATTTTGTGTGCTGCCAAAGGTCAAGTTTACGCCAACAAACCTCAAAGCAGGAGATAGAGGACTTCCATCAGGCTACCACTCCAGCCACTTGCAGCCGAGTTGTGGAGAATTTTGGGGTCAAGATCAAAGCCTGCCTGGACAGAGGTGGAGCACACATTGAAACTGTCAATTAAAAGCAGTACAATGAGTGATTCGAAAACGGCGTGGTGTATGCTTTCCATCAATGTATCACTGAACTTTCTACCTTTTGTAATTTTTCTAAATAAAACGTTGAAAGAGTCCACTGTTTTTTGAAACACCCTGTACTTGCCATGTGCCAAGTTTCAATTTTTTCCTTGGTGCGATTTCGGAGATGCAGAGGTCCAAAGTTTTTCCCTAACCTGCCAATTTGCAGCCCTAACAAAATATTTGTAGGGGAAGATAGGTTTTGGGCGAGTACATGTCGAACATTTCAGAAACGGTTAATTGCGAATATCTCTCAGAGAAAGAGTCTGATTTTGATGAAACTTGGGTGAAATGTGTACAATGTGGCGAGCATGTACACAACAATGAATGGTTGCTATGCACACCTACGTTGCGAGGCAACAGCTAAAATACTTTATTGTACATTGTACACTTATTGTGGACTGTACAAAAAAAATCAATACCTCCGAAACTGGACCTCCGAGGGACCTGGTTTTTTTGTGCCCAAGGAGAATGTCTTGCAGCATCATATAAAAAATAAAATCTTTAGCGAATAGAAAAATTGAATTACCAGGGCTGCCATTTGTTCGAGACTCTTTGGAAACATGCCTGAAATTTCACAAGGCGGGTTTCTGGGCGCAAACTAAGAGGGCTGTGATAATCATATTTATTATGCTAAATTGAGTGATAGCATGTACGATCGGATAATATCGGATAGTCACGTCGGCCAGCTTTCCATCTAGAGCGAGCAGCCATGTCACCTACCGGCTCGTTTTAATTCTAATAATGAAAGAAGTCGAGACAGGACCTCCACAAAAGAAGTTGAAAACGTCAACTTGCATCTTCAAAGATAAGTGGGAGGATGAATTTTTCTTTACAATGTCCAACAAAGAGCGTTTGTACTTAATTTTTATGGACATGTAGTATGGTGAAGAGATTCAACATGGAATGACATTTTGGCACACACCATAAGAGGATTGCA
>NW_028224194.1:0-1964 GCF_056783735.1 Eptatretus burgeri
GGGTCAGATTGCGGGAGAGTGTGTCGGAGTGGTGCTGAGGTGTCGTCCACCAGACGGCGGTCTCCTTGGGTTAACCTGAGGCGGTCCCTTCGGGTGGGTGCCTGGAATGTCCTATCCCTAAGAGAGGATGATCACCTGTCTCTGTTATCATCTGAGCTCAAGCGCTTGAACATCGGGATTGCAGCTCTCTGAGGTTCGGAGACCGGATTGCGGCGAGATAATGGTGGGTGGTTACACCTACTATTGGTCTGGTCGCTCTGATGGTTACCATACCCAAGGAGTTGCTGTAGCTGTGTCCAATAAGTTGACCCCAATGATAATTGAGGTAACACCGGTCAACGAGCGTATTATGAGATTAAGGATTCGTCACTCCGAAGGTGCCATTTCCCTGGTCTCTGTTTATGCTCCGACTGAGGCGAGTGATCTCACCGTGAAGGATGCATTCTACGCCACGCTCGAGTCTGTGGTTGATCAGTGCCCCAGACGAGATACACTTCTAGTCTTGGAGGATTTCAATGCATCGACTGGAACTGATAGGGATGGTTATGAGGTGTGTGTTGGTTCCCATGGGTCAGGAACTATGAACCAGAATGGCACTAAGTTCCTTGACTTTGCAAGAAGTCATGGACTTAGGGTGGCTGGTTCATGGTTTCAGCGCCCGCAAGCTCATCGCTGGACTTGGTATTCCAATGCTGGCGGTGTGGCAAAGGAGATTGACCACGTCCTCATTGACGGTCGTTGGAGGATGATCCAGAACTGCAGGGTCTACCGGAGTGCTCAGTTCCTCAATACTGACCACAGGCTTGTTGTAGCAACTCTAAAGCTGCACCTTAAATGCTGGAGAATGGTACCATCCCAGCCTAGGCTGGATGTTGCCAAGCTCAGGGATGAGAGCGTAGCTGAGGAGTTTGCGAACAGGCTGAGTGGACACTTGGGGGGTCTGGGTGCTTTTGGGGGTCCTGAAGAGTTGTGGAGCGCCTTCAAGACCACCGTCCTTGATGTTGCTGGTGGATGTCTTGGAGCTCACCGCAGGGCAAAGAAGAATTTTGTCTCTCAAGGGACACTGGATACCATTGACATTGATACCGCAGGGCCAGGCTGAATGGCAGAGCTGAGCTGTTCAGGGAGCTGAGGAATAAAACTGTATGTGCACTGAGGGTGGACAAGGAGGCCTATGTGCGAGGAATCTGTGAGGGGGTAGAGCATCACTTGTGGACAGGTGATTCTCGTCCCGCTTACCGGGGAATTCGCACATTACGTTCATCCAAGCCCATCCCTCGGAGCACTGCAGTTCGAGAGAGAGTGGTAGGCTCTTGACAGAGGAGTCTGAAGTGAAGGCCCGCTGGGCCGGTTACTTTGAGCAGTTGTACCAGGCTGATCCCCCAGCTGTCGAGTTGGACGTCAAGGGTGTTACAATCCCTGTTGCTGACCCTCGAATCAACTGTGGTCCACCTTCGCTTGTGGAAACACGGGCTGCGGTGAACCAGTTGAAACGGGGCAAAGCTCCAGGGATCTGTGGCATCCATGCTGAACTTCTCAAGGCTGGTGGAAATGCTGCACTCGTGTCGTTGCATGCAGTTTTGTGCTCTGCCTGGAACACAGGCATCATCTCAACTGACTGGAAGAGGGGCCTTGTTGTCCCTCTCTGGAAAGGGAAGGGTGATCGCCAAGACTGCAACAACTACCGAGGGGTGACGCTGCTCTCAGTGCCGGGCAAGGTCTTTACTCGGATAATTCTTGATAGGGTTCGCCACCATCTGCTTGAGCACCAGCGTCCAGAGCAGTCAGGCTTTACACCAAAGAGGTCAACGATTGACCGTATCCTTGCACTCGTGTCCTCACCGAACGCAGACGAGAGTTTCGGCAGGGGCTGCTTGCAGCCTATGTTGATCTCTGTAAAGCGTGCCTGATTCAGTGAATCGGGATGCCCTCTGGAGGATTCTTGGTCTTCGTGGGGTGCCACC
>NW_028224196.1:0-1868 GCF_056783735.1 Eptatretus burgeri
ACTTCACAGGTTTGTCTACCGTAATTGCACAGCATCACTTTTTAACTTTTCAGAATGAAAGGGTTTTAACTTTAAACCCTTTTGTTTTAACAGAATGAAGAGGTTTAAGTCACATTTCAGAATGAAAGGATTCAAAATTGCAGGACCATGGGGTTTCAAAATGATGCCGGTTTTTGTTGTGGGTGTTTTTTTAAATGAGGATATCACCACATGCAGTGTGCCAGTAAGCCATGAAGTCTGCCGTGAAGGCACATTTGGACAGACATGAAGCAGATGGTCACATTGCCCACTTTGACCGAACCAACAGACTGGATAAGTAACATGGTCATAGTAAAAAAGCCTGAGAATCAGAGGAATTGAATAGATACAAAATTTCTGAATCAAGCACTGCAAAAATCTCACAATATCATGCCAACACTCGAAGATGTCTTCTTCAAGCTGCCAAAGGCATGGGTCTTCACACTCGTCGACACACGTGACGTCTTTTTGCAATGCAAGCTAGATGAGGGGAGCAGATATGTGACAACAGTCTGGACCCTCTGGGGCAGGAAACGGTGGCTCAAATTGCCTTTTGGAGTCTCTGTAGCACCAGAGGTGTACCAATGCAAGCAGCATGAGCGATTCGGCTCATTGGAGTCAAGCCTATTACAGGTGACATCCTCATTGGCTGTGGGGACACAAATGACGAAGCAGGCTGTGACCATGACGCAAAGTTACTGGTGCTGATAGACTGCTGAAGGCAGGTTACACTAACACTTGGCCTGAAGAAGCTGCAGTTCAAGGTGACAAAGGTCTGTTTCCATGAATACGTACTGTCTTCAAATGGGCTGAAGGATGATCTCGATAAGGTGAGGGCCATCCTGGAAATGTCACACCCGACTAAAATGAAGGCAGTCCAACATTTCATCGGCTTTGTGACATAGCTTGCCAAATTAATGCCACACCTCTCTGAGGTTTTTGAACCGTTGAGTAGACTGCTGGACAATGATGTGATATGGAATTGGCTTCCAAAACATGATGCTGCCGTGCAGGAAATATAGCGCCTGTTCACCACCGTGCCTGTTTTAAGGTACTTTGATATCTCAAAGCCAGTCACCATACAAAGTGACTCAAGCCAAATGGACTTGGGTGCTGTCTCCTGCAAGAGGGACAACCAGTTGCATTTGCATCAAGGGTGATAACACAGATAGAGAAACTATGCAAAGTTTGAAAAAGAATGCCTGAGCATAGTGTTTGCCTGTCAACACTTCCACCTGTCAACACTACCTGTATGGCCGGGAAGTGATCACGGCAGAAACTGGTCACAGGCTACCCATTGCCATTTTCAGCAAGCCCCTCCAAAGTGCACCCAAGTAGCTCCATAGCATACTGCTCACACTCCAGAACTACAGCCTCAAGGTTGTGCACAAGCCTGGACCTGCGATGTACATAAGCAACATGCTCAGCAGGGCAACAGCAGTAGTCAGGACACCCAGTGCGGAACATGAGCGACACAGTTTGTAGCATACAGCAGGAGCAGTACAATATGGAGCATATCAATCAGGTAGATTAACTGAACATACTGATCGATGCCTGCTTCATATCAAACACCACACAGACAGAGACGAATACCTGCAAGCATTTAAAGCTGTTGTTTTGGCCGGATGGCCTGACCAGAGAGAGTAGACATCTTTTCCTCTTTGAAATTGCTGGCTATGTCGAGACAATCAGTGCGAAGAACGGAGTGCTGTTCAAAAGTCAGAGAGTTATCATAACAAAGTCAATGCGCCAAGAGATGCTGGTGCGAATCCACTCCAGCCACATTGGAGGGGAAGCATGCCACAGACAAGCACGCAATACTCTCTACTGGTGAAACATGCAAGCAGAGA
>NW_028224197.1:0-1835 GCF_056783735.1 Eptatretus burgeri
GTGTTTATTGTACAAGCAAGCCTTTTTATCCGCCCGATATATATTTCGGGGCGTATTATGTGATACCAGTCGTCCGTCTGTCTGTCCGTCCGTCCGTCCGTTCCTGTCCGCACTCTAACTCCCAAAGTTTTCAACTTTCACGTTTCATATTTGGTACATAGGTACAGACTGTGGAGACGGTGTGTCGTGACATACGTTCGTCATCTAAAATGGTTGCCATGGCAACCAGGATGCTGTTTTCCATGTAGTCGCACAATTCTGTATATACTTTCTTGTTCTTCATAAATTGACGTGTTTGAATATATAATTGTGTGTGTGCGTGCGCACGTGTGTGTGTGTGTGTGTGTGTGTGTGTGTGTGTGTGTGTGTGTGTGTGTGTGTGTGTGTGTGTGTGTGTGTGTGTGTGTGTGTGTGTCACAGATACTTTTTCGGGCGTATATTGTGCTCACTTGCACTCTTGTTAAGAGATGTTTTGTTTCATCCTCGTATAACAATGAAAAATTTTCAAAATCATCGTGAGGTTTGAAAAACAACTTGTGACGACAAAGATGTTTTAGGAAATTTCCATAAACATTTCACTTCAAAATGTATAAATATGGATTGTGTTTGGCTGTAAAAGTTTTTGTTGGTCAAGGATAATTCAACACGAGCTCAAGACTTCTGTCTGTGTTTTGCTTTTGCTATCCGAGCAATAAATGATCTGAATTCCGAGCCTGAGGAGTTTATTCGATCTGAGGAAATAAATTCCACTGCACGGTTATAAGTAAGCATTGCAATGTATCCAGCGATTCGTAGCTTATGATGAACAGGCATTCGATAATACGAGCGAGGAAAGTGGAGAAAACAATTCTTCATCGTGAAGAAATCGCTGAGGCCTGTTCCAAGTCAAGGCATGGTGGAACAGGCCAAAAAACATGGCGGCTTCAGACCCCAGCGAGGTAACCCAGGAAACGCCGTAAGGCCCCGTGTCGAGCGAGGTGGCCGAGGATCGCATGATGAAGGATATAATTAAATAAGGCCGTTAATTAACTTCTAAAGGGTTGTTGTAATTAACCCAAACACCTAATTTTCACTCTTCCACTTCCTTGGAGTTCCCTTAGAATGCGTGCAAAGTTTCACGGTTATGGAGTTATGGAGGAGACACACGCACACGGACACGCACCTCACACATGGTCATTGACACCTTTGGACCAGTCGATGAATAACAGAACCACTGAGGTGAAGTGACAAAACTTGGGTGTCATCGACTTCACAACAATGGTGTCGCTTCTCATCACATGACAGCAGGGACCCTCTCCTCAAGGAGGACCTCCCTCGTCCCGATTGATTTATATCCCATGGGGATTGGCTGCTGTGCTCCATCCGTTGAAACACTGAACGTCAAGCAACGGAGCAGCAAAGTACAATTTTTAAAAAATCTTTGCTATGACTTTCCCAGGATTTGAATCAGCAACCTTCCATATTCAGAGTGGAATCACCAGGATTAATGACATGGAAAAGACTGAGTCTGGTCACCGAGTTTCGTGACCGATTGCAACCATTTTGGTCGCCAAATTTGACCGTTACACCACCGGGTTTGGTCAACGAGTTTGAATGAAAGAAGTTAAACCGTCATTTTAATTTTTTCGTGTCATTTATTTTACATCGTACACGTGCCCCCCCAAAAAATCATCAAGCTCATATAAACAACCATCTCATGACCCGTGCCAGCCTTTTGAGTATTCAAGGCTTACACGTAACCAAGGTCTCTGATAATGACACGATGACGTGACACTTGACTTGAGACTTGAGACTTGGCTCAGGTTCCTTGTTGACATCTCTGCAAGGATGCACTG
>NW_028224198.1:0-1784 GCF_056783735.1 Eptatretus burgeri
ACAGGGAAACTGTTCCATATAAAGGGAGGGGCACTTTGCGCTTCCCTTGATTACTTCTGGGAGTCTCTGCTTCTAACAACATTGCTGTTGGATACTTGTACCGCACAAGCACAGAACTCAAGCTAATAGCTAATGAGCAGAAACTAGAAAACAAAGCAAAAACTGTAGCACTTCGGTGGAATTTGCCGAAAGCCATTAAGTGGACACATAGGCGGATGTATATTCCAAGTTGATATTTGCCCACTTGTATGTGATGGGATGAATGTATTTAAGAGAAATGACCATATTGCTGGTTCTGTTCCTGGTTCTCTTCCATCCCAAATAAACTTAAATTGTTGTGGGTCAAATAAAAATGCAATCAAGACCCAAATTCGTCAAATATAACGATTTACACAGAATGGAATGAGGGTTTGCCAGAAATGGATTATGAACACAATAACAGTTCAGCAAGTTCATCACATATTGGCAGCGAGAGCCATGCATTAAGAAGAAACTGATCCCACCTCAAGAAGCAACCCAAATAAACATAGGAGCATTCCTTACCCTGAGTGTGTGCTGATGGCGTAGTCTTTTCTTGCTCTTCTGACAAATCCAAAAAACTGCGTAGCCAAACGGTTAAAAGGATTTTCTGCAACGGCAATCGAATGCTCAGTGGTTATGGACTGAGAGTCGATAGGACTGCCAAATACATCCAAAATACGTGGCGAGTCCTCCAATTTTGAGAACTCTTGAGCAGGATTTTCTGCAGGTGAAGAGAGACACTGAACTTGGTATTTCAAGGGCATTTTGAATGGTCCTTTTCAAGCTTCTGTAAACAGTGACTAGCATTGTGGAGAGATAATTTGCTGGAGGGATGCGGAAATATGGGGGGGGACATATCGTAGACAGAGCAGAGAGGAGACGGTCAGAAGACAAAAAGACCACAGACCTGCCTGCATATTATGAACTTACATATTATGAACGAACGAAGAAAGACAACAAAAAAAAAAAAACAAAAAAAAAAAAAAACATATGATGGACTTTGTTGCAATTTTTCATTTCTGATCCACATTAAAGCTTTCATACACACACAGTATATTGTTTCTGCATTATAAAATGCACTTTAACAGGTCACACATATTGTATAATAATTATTTGCCAATTATACCTCGCTCACAATATAGAACCAGACATTCTGACAATTCAATATGGTCACCCAGTATCAAATCGGTACACAAGAATATTCAGTAATTGACTAGAATAAAGAGAGGATGCAGTTAAAACAAGTCCACACAATGGTGTGTTTATCCATACTGACATCAGTAATAACACAACAGCTGTTTATTTGCATCCAGCTAATAATGCATATCATCACATGATCGTAATTCACAAACATTGACCAAAACAAATTATGTGATTTTTGAACCAGAAATTAGGGCTATTCCATATAATTTGATTTTTTTTGGAGGGGGTGGTGGGGGTGAGGGGTTAGCTTGTATAGCAATCTCATGTGAGCTCCTTCACTTGATATGATTCGAACGAGATCACAGGTTCAAACACTGAATACTGTATTGTGTACATTCCTCCATTGACTTCCAATGTCATTGCAATCATCATCATCATAATCATAACTAGCATAACCCACGCTCTGCCACGACATGTTGGGGTGGGTGTGTTTGAGAAAGGAACTGATGCAGAGTATCAGCAGTAATTTTTACTTCAATGCAGTAAGTGAAATACGCATTTCACTGTTTCAGAACCATTTTATTTACTTTTTTTGTACCACATGCACCTCATATGGTCTT
>NW_028224200.1:0-1767 GCF_056783735.1 Eptatretus burgeri
CATCCCCGATCTGCCGAGGATTTGCGAGAGAGAAGTCAGGCCTTCGTGAACTCCACCCACGTACCTGCTGACACGTACGTGCTTGCTGGCGAGCTCTGGGAGAATGCCGCGAGCAGGGCATTGCCGCTGAAGATAGCGTTGACATAAAAATCCCAACTATAAAAATAACTCGCAGCGCATGAACATTTAATTCCCATTAGACGAGAGACGGGGAGCTATCTATCCACATTTACTTATCGAAATAACTGAGCTATAGGAACCGGAATGTCTACGTGCTCATGGCTTCAGATTCGCAACAATATTTATCTGAAATACACTTTTCACTGAAGGCCTGAACAGCTAACCCTTTGTGCGTGCATTATCGTCTCCTGCAAAATATAACTTGTTTCTTAAAAATCCCTCCATTTCAGACCAAACAGATGTGGTATGGTCCATGACTTGTTATTTCTTTAAAAGCAGTTGTTGCACACTTTATCTCACTTCTTTCTTTTTTGCCAACCTGATAGTATTGTGTTGTTAATAAAAAATATATATATATATATATCTATACATCTTCTTCTTCTTCCTCTTTCGGCTTGCTCCCGTGAGGGGTCGCCACAGCGGATCAACCCTCTCCATTTCGCTCTATCCTCCACATCTTCCATTGACACTCCAACCACCCGCATGTCCGCCCTCACCGTATCCATGAACCTCTTCTTTGGCCTTCCTCTTCTCCTCCTGCCTGGCGGCTCCATCTTCAACATCCTTCTGATATACTCCGCTTCCCTCCTGTGCACATGTCCAAACCATCTCAATCTCGCCTCTCTCACTTTGTCTCCAAACAACAACAAATATATATATACATATATATATATATATATATATATATATATATATATATATATATATATATATATATATATATATATATATATATATATATATATATACATACATACAGGGTGTCCATAAAGTCTCTTTACAATTTAAAAAATTTATTTCAAAAGCAAATGAATACATAAACCTGTGGAAGTTATTACAAAATGAGGAGTCGATATTGAAGTTTTTTTTTTGCCTCATTTAATACACTTCTCTATGGGCACCATTAGTTGCACGAAGCACATCAAGACTATACTAGATTTCCTGCCATGTTTGCTGTCGCATGATAGCTTCATCAGTGGTGGCAGTGGGGTCTGATTCTTTGCTTCAGGTCGTTGATGTCCCGTATCTTTGTTCAATACACGATATCTTAACATAACCCCATAGAAAGAACTCCAGGGGAGTGATATCTGGGGAACGAGGTGGCCATGGAATTGGGCCATCCCTTCCAATACACCGTTCTGGAAATGTTTGATTTAGGAACTCACGAACATGCAGTCCCCAATGTGGTGGTGCACCATCTTGCTGGAAAATGATGGTTGGTTGAAGGTCATCCAGCTGTGGTGCCACATATTCAGTCAAAAGGTCAAGGTAAACATCTGCAGAAATTGATCTCTCTATGAAGAAAAATGGGCCAATGATTTGATTGCACATGATCCCACACCACACATTCACCTTTGGACTATCTCGTTGAAGTTCCCTAGTCACATGGGGGTGTTCTGATCCCCAGATCCTCACATGATGTGTGTTCAGTTTCCCTGAAACATGAAAGGTTGCCTCATCACTAAAACAAACTCGGGTGAGGAAGTTTGTATCCTCAGAAATTTGTTTCAGCATGTTAACTGCAAACTCTTTTCGTCTTGTTTAACCTTTGGTTCAAGTGCCTGTAAGAGTTGCACTTTGAAAGTG
>NW_028224201.1:0-1712 GCF_056783735.1 Eptatretus burgeri
GAGAGTTTGGATGAGAAGATAGAAGATGGTCCATGTTTTCGGAGAGTGAGGTGTAGGACCTAGAGTCATCACTGTTCGGTGGACGGTACAGTACACATATAAACATGAGGTGGGAGTGGAGGGGAAGCCGAAGCCAGAGGTAGTCACAAGTGTGGGGGAGTGAGGGCAGTGCAGTGGAGAGTGAGGAAATAGGAGATGCTGATGAAGAGAGCAACACCTCCACCAGGACGAGGCTCAGGTCTGGTCATACCGTGAGAGGGAGTAACCAGGGAGAGATGCTTGGGAGTCAGACACGTCTTGGGAGAAGGGAAAGTTTCTGTTAGGCAGATAATGTCTGGTTTGTCAGTGGCAACCTGCATGGAAAGATCTGAAAGGTTTGAGCGAAGGCCCCGGATATTTGAGGTCCACACTTTTAATAAAGAGGTAGGGGAGGAGGCTTTGGGTGCAGGAGGTGTGAGGGGGGCGGGGGAGGGTAGGACGAGGGACGAGGGGAGAGGTAAGTGAGGGTTGCTGAAGGAGTGTAGAGGTATTGCAGAATAAAGCGAGGGGAGGGGGGCCGAATGAGGGAGTAGAAAAGGCTCTGTGGTGCTGGGAGAGAGGGGGGGACAAAGGAGACAAGGAGGAGATGGCAGTAAAGGAGGATTTGCAGGAGGTGGGGAGTGAAGAGATGGAGGTGGAGAGGGCAGTGGAGGGAGGCAGGTTGGTGGATGAGAGGGGGGCAATCTTGGAGAAGGGGAAGAGTGAGGGGGATGAAAGGTGGGAGAGAAAGGTGTGAGGGGGACCATTTTTGAAAGAGGTGAGAGGGAGGCTTGGAGGAGTGAGAGTGGGATGGTTGCTTTGAGAGTGAGTGAGTGAGGGGTGAGGGGGGTGGAGTTGGCACTGAAGTTGGAAAAAAGAATGGTTGGGATGGAAAGCGAGCATCCATGTGGCAAACTGTGGTTTTTAAAAGTTTTTAGGGTCAGAGATGCGATTTAACAGCAATTCTTGAAGGATGCAATTCTTGAAGGATTTCTTTTTACATCTCTGTGTATCACAAAATAATTGTATTATATCTTCAATGTTATAATCTTTTAGGTTTTTTTGAAGTTTAAATAAACCGATTATATCTTCTTTTGAAGACCAGCATTAAAACCTTGTGAGAGTAGTTGATACTCTGGTTGAAAACTCGACTTTGTGAAAATTATGAAATTATCATAATCTAAAAGTTGAGAGTAAGGAGCATCTTTAAAAGTAAGCATGTTTTTCCACATCCACTTGAACCAACTATGAGGCATCTTAATGAATTTGGGAGATTTTTATGGTTGTTAAATTTTATCTTATTTTCCCAAATGGGTAAAAAATCATTCATTTATATATTTGGAAAACAGGTTATTTAATTTATTATTGCCTTTTTTAGAAACTATATTTTATCCTAAGTTCAGGTTTAATTTCAAGATAATCCATAATTTTATTTATGCAATATCTTGTGTTGATATTTCCCTGAAAATTACATCCATGAATAATATATCACAACAATCCTTTGAACATTTCTACAATACGTTCAGTTTCTTCCCTTGCAAGGAAAGGTGTATTATCACCCTCATACTTTACATTCATTTCTCTAATCAATCTTGTAAAGTAATTCATTTTTGGTGTAAATCTAAAAGAATTATTTTCCTTTTTATATTTTTTATTATCATTAAGCAGAAGATCATCACAGAATATACATTGTT
>NW_028224202.1:0-1671 GCF_056783735.1 Eptatretus burgeri
AAGCCGACCACCCTAACCATTAAGCCAACACCAGGCACTTTGGTAATGACCTGCTGCATTGTGGCTATTGGGCTGAAACAGTCAGCATGGAAATCTTGTTTTGTGAATATGCTTGAGAATGCATACCAGATCAATCCAAAGGTGAGCTTACAAAACAAATTCAAAATCCAAACACCATTCCACTTCGGTAAACTTTTATTGCAAATTAAAAAAAAAGGAAATGAATCAAGCAACAAACCATTTGGATTTAGCATTACATGATCAATTGCCAAAGGAAGTCAGTCAATTTCAAAAAGTTTAATTACATAAAATTTATTAGATTGTAAACAAAATCAAGCAACACCAGACCATCTTGATACACATGCAGCTGTTGGTTTATTGAAAATAGTATTTTAAAAGTTGAACTAAACTGGACAGAAAGATAAGCGACTGAACACACACACAGTGGATAAAATAATTTTTTTCCAGTCAAATAAACATAAATATCCAATTGTTCCAGGTTCAGTGGTTAAAAACTCTGGTATCCAACAGGTGTGGTAATTCAATTGAAATCCAAAGTCAGAAGAAGCAAGCCAGGTTATTTAAAAAAAAACAAAAAAACATTTATCTGCAGCAAAGAACAAACAGGTAAATGTAAGACTGAAAAGAAAGATGGACAGACAAACGAACAAAGGAGAACAAGTAAAACCAAAATTATTTTTACAAACAGAAATTACATTACACCTAAAGCCTTTTCAGTGCACGCTTTTTGTCCACCTTCTTTTTGCCCATTTGCTTTTTGTCCTTGTCACCAGCATGTTTCTTAGCTGAGGGGCCATCAGCAGTGGCAGCTTGTTGATCCAGTTTTGAAAGACCATTGGGGCCAGCAGGCATGGCATGGATCTCTGTGATTAAACGGGCATGCTGCGCATAATCTTCATATGCTTCGAGGAGAAGGCGCCCGGCCTCTTCGTTCAGTGCAGATTCCGGATTTGGATGGATGAGAAGGCACTTCACAGTCTAAGAAGAAAAGAATACATACATTAACCTGATATTACCAAAATTATGCTGTATTTGTTCTCATTTATTTAATTACTAGTAGTAATGCCCGGCGTTGCTCGGGCTAGCAATAAAGCCTGGCGTTGCCCAGGCTTTCTTGCAAATTTCCTGACGAGCTGTTAGCGGTTAGCGGTTAGGGGTTAGCGGTTAGGGTTATGGTTAGCGTTGCAGTTAGGGTTAGGGTTAGCGGTTTGGGTTAGCGTTAGTGTAGCTAACCCTAACAGCTTGGCGTAGCGGAGGTAAACAGCGCCCGGGGCAAAGTGGAAATTTGCGTCCCCCGTGGGCCTTAAACTTGAGTGGATTTGAATGGAAAAATCCCATAAGAGATATCGATTTACCGATTTTTTCGAATATTGGAAGTGTTATGGGAAAAAATTTATAGCCAATGACCTAAGTTGGACCAAAAGCCATAATCGTACCGAATTTGAATGGAATCCGTTGGAGTTTGTGAAAATGCATCAAAACGAATTTTGAGGGGCCTCTTAAGGAAGACAATAATATCATTAGTATATGTGCCAAATCTTGTTTCATTTCATGCAGTAACACTGATGGTGGAACAAAGAAAGGGGCGTGCCGAAATATTAATATAGATGACAAAAAAAAAATTGACAATCACATGCACTGGCAGTGTCA
>NW_028224203.1:0-1647 GCF_056783735.1 Eptatretus burgeri
AAGTGACGTCGTAAAGATGCCGTCGACGGTACCCAGAATTCCCCGGAAGTTATGTCACTTACCCCAAACTAAGCAGTTGTGTTTGTCTGGTCAAGCCCGGTGTTATCTCTTGTATTTGTCTGCATGTGTGTACCTGATTTGTGATGTTGCTCCTCCACAGGCCTGAGACCATTAATATAAATATATTTTTACGGACTCTGGTTTCGAGGTTCGCCACGAGGGGAAGCACTCAGGTCCCTCTCGAACGCCCAGTCCTTTGGCCGCCGAGCACAGATAACTCAATGCACCAGTGGGTTGCTAAGCAACCACGAATGCTGATTGGCACTGCCAATCCTGGCAGGGTTACACTACCTCGCGTGATACTTTACCTGTGGACGGCCGAACTAGGGGGGGGGTCTCATGCCCTCAGCGCACACTGGAATTACTGCCGAGCGATCCAGTAAGTTTGTGCTGGCTCACAAGAGCAAATTCATGGGGTAGAACTTCCCAGCTCAAATAATGTGTGGACTATGCTGGACCAATCAAGGAAAAGACGAAACTTGAGCTGGATACATTTATAACATAAGCAATATATTTTTTCAGGGTGAGAGAAAACTGTGTAACAATAATCAAAAGGGTTTATTCCATAAAATGTACAGCAGGGAAGCTTGTGGGAGTACGGAAAAAGAAATGCAATTGTGTACAAAAAGAAGACAGGCAAAAGCTAAACCGATAAAAAGAACTTACACATTCCTTATCGTATGCAAACATTGCAGGTGCCATCAGACACACCCGAGGAAATTAGAGAGCAAGAATGAGGAGAGGCAGTTGAGGGGTTTTATACCTCGTTCGATACCTGGTGTGGCCGATGGACATATGCTTCCCAATCACTTATGAGGGGAGGAAAGAAGAAAACTGGGGGTATCTGTGGTGCGTGAGTGGGAGGTGGAAAAAATGATGCAAAAGAACATTGCAGGAGTGCGTATCTGTAATTGCTCTTGTCGTGATTTGCGTCTACAGCAGACAAGACAGTAGATGGGAGACATAGACGTGTGAGATGGTAGCTTAACATGGCATGAGAGAATCTGTAAGTGTTCATGAGTATTGGCTGTGGAACACAGTGGAAGCCGAGTAATGATGACCCAGCAATACCTTGGCAATTATTCGGTGACTTCTTGCTTGTTTCGGTGTCGGTGACTCCTCCTTCCAGCTCGGGTTTGGTGACTCGCGCTGCTCTCTTGGCTTGCTTGGTCAGTGTCGCTTTCGTTCAGTGACTGGCGCTGTCGTCTCTGGCTTGGTGAGTGGCGCTCAGTCAGTCTGTCGCTATTTTATAGAGCCCGGACGAAGGAGGAGCTAGAAAACGGACCAAAAGGCCCTGTAGGCATTTCCGAGCATTCCTCATTGCTGCGCAGATGCCACCCTGAGGAGTAGCCCCGCCCCTCCAGACTCCGGAGCCGAAAATGACTTATTTTGCTCCCCAGTCTTGGCCACGCAACAGAGCTCCAGGATTTATAATGGGGCGCAGGTTTTTGGGAGCGTGCTCCAGTCACGAACGTGTGCTGGGCTCCATTCGAGCTTTGTTATTTTGCAGAGCACCAAGGTTACCCAGATGTCATTTATTGAGTCCCAGAACATTTTTGCACTTCGAGTTGCATACCAATGTGTTCT
>NW_028224204.1:0-1527 GCF_056783735.1 Eptatretus burgeri
TATATTTCTGTATGGACTGGCAGGAGAGCCTTGAGGTTCGTACACCCCCCCCCCTTGAGCTGTCTTCCCTGGGTTTGAATCTTAACCGAAGTTTTGAACTGTCATCGTAGTTGTTTTGCCTGCAGACATGGCATCAGTGTGTGCCACTTCCTTCAAATTGACATTAGGTAAATCCTGGGCATCCCATGTCATCATTCGTTTTCGTGGATATTTGCGATCCTGTAACAGTGTCCTTCACAAAGAGTTGGTGAGTTATCGCCGCCACCCTGGAATAAATTACAAATTCCTGTCCCGACTGAATGTTGTGCTGAGAAGGGTAGCTTGACAAATCATCCAGTGTCACCCATGCCAAGAAACTGCTTCGGTAGCACAAATATTATGTGAATTGCAGCAGTACAAATCTCCCTCATGGATGATGGATAAATTTTTTGGATGCAGGCCTTGACTCCTCCTCCTCCTCCTCCTCCTCTTGAAGGTCACTGAGTGACCAAAACAACAGCCTGCTGGGCCTGAGTATTGGCAGTTTTCCTGGTTGATTTTTGCCATCAGTATCTACTCAATTTGCAAAGACCACTTTGGCTTGTGGGTTGTTTCTAGCGCGTGCTGCCACGGCCATTCTTGGCCCTGACTCATTGTCGTATTGGATGGAGGAGAGCTACACACCGGGCTACGACGTCCTTCCTCCACTGCCATAGCACTGCGGGCCGCTGTGTGCTGCTCTGATCCTTTGCAGTGGCTGCAGTGCTGGTCCTTGGAATCTTCGTTGCCACTCCTACTGGCACTGCTCCCTTCGCCCTGTTGGCATTGCATCGCTAGTGAATACCTCCTTGACCATCTCAAGATGGACTATTTTTACATTCCTGCCAGAATGGTCTCATACATTGGCTCCACAACTTTGATGGTCCTGAAAAAGTGGAACTATAAATATCACAAGCTTGGAATTTTTGCACCTCTGGGGATCAATATGAAGCCAATTTGAATCGGGAAAATGAAATGAATTAATTAATGGGAAAGCACCGAGGAAGCTTTAAACGAAAGGCCTTAAATTTTGTTGTCATATCACAATGTTCTTTTTTGAATTGCACATAATGCAAACTCTTCAATCATGGATCAATAAAATGCAGTCCTCCTTTGAATGTAATTTCCACATCAAGGAAAATGCGTGACATGTGACATGTTTCGATGAAACGTTTTCAAAAGCTTTTTCGTTGTTGTTCACTCTCTACATTGACCAACGATTCATCAAACAAGTCATCTTTCTCATGTGGATTGACAAATAAGTGAAAATGTATCAGAATAGCTTTTAAAAAGTTAAATACAGATGCATTAAAACCATGGGAACTCAGTTTGGACAAGGACATGCTGGAGCTGTTTGTGACCGGGCTTGTTTAGAAATGATCTTGTGTGGACAAAGACACTCAGTAGACATAAATGTCCCTCAACATTATTGGAATATTAATCATACAATGCACAACAACATCTGGGTTTCACATGTCACAGGCCAATCTACACAATAGAAATGTATTA
>NW_028224205.1:0-1514 GCF_056783735.1 Eptatretus burgeri
GCAACGATGCTTCACCTTTTTAGGTTCGAGGTATGTAAAAATTCCTTTCCTCATTTCCTTTGTCAGTGAAATGGAGATGGAAGTCACTGTAGATGTGTCCATCACTTTGACGGGCGGGGAGGGTGCTCGTCAATTGTTTCCTTTCATGGGCATGGTTATATTTTCGTGATCCATCGCCTTTAAAATCACTGACTGGTTGCTCAGTCTCTGGAGACCACAGAAGAATGCAACGATGCTTCACCTTTTTAGGTTCGAGGAATATAAGAATTCCTTTCCTCATTTCCTTTGTCAGTGAAATGGAGATGGAAGTCACTTTGGATGTGTCCATCACTTTGACGGGCGGGGAGGGGGCTCGACAATTGTTTCCTTTCATGGGCATGGTTATATTTTCGTGATCCATTGCCTTTAAAATCACTGACTGGTTGCTCAGTCTCTGGAGACCACAGAAGAATGCAACGATGCTTCACCTTTTTAGGTTGAAGGTATGTAAAAATTCCTTTCCTCATTTCCTTTGTCAGTGAAATGGAGATGGAAATCACTGTGGATGTGTCCATCACTTTGACGGGCGGGGACGGGGCTCGTCAATTGTTTCCTTTCATGGGCATGGTTATATTTTTGTGATCCATTGCCTTTAAAATCACTGACTGGTTGCTCAGTCTCTGGAGACCACAGAAGAATGCAACGATGCTTCACCTTTTTAGGTTCGAGGAATGTAAAAATTCCTTACTCATTTCCTTTGTCAGTGAAATGGAGATGGAAATCACTGTGGATGTGTCCATCACTTTGACGGGCGAGGACGGGGCTCGTCAATTGTTTCCTTTCATGGGCATGGTTATATTTTTGTGATCCATTGCCTTTAAAATCACTGACTGGTTGCTCAGTCTCTGGAGACCACAGAAGAATGCAACGATGCTTCACCTTTTTAGGTTCGAGGAATGTGAAAATTCCTTACTCATTTTCTTTGTCAGTGAAATGGAGATGGAAGTCACTGTGGATGTGTCCATCACTTTCACGGTGAAATGGAGATGGAAATCACTGTGGATGTGTCCATCACTTTGACGGGCGGGGCTCGTCAATTGTTTCCTTTCATGGGCATGGTTATATTTTCGTGATCCATTGCCTTCAAAGTCACTGACTGGTTGCTCAGTCTCTGGAGACCACAGAAGAATGCAACGATGCTTCACCTTTTTAGGTTCGAGGTATGAAAAATTCATTTCCTGTGTCAGTGAAATGGAGATGGAAGTCACTGTGGATGTGTCCATCACTTTGACGGGCGGGGAGGGGGCTCGTCAATTGTTTCCTTTCATGGGCATGGTTATATTTTCGTGATCCATAGCTTTTAAAATCACTGACTGGTTGCTCAGTCTCTGGAGACCACAGAAGAATGCAACGATGCTTCACCTTTTTAGGTTCGAGGAATGTAAAAATTCCTTTCCTCATTTCCTTTGTCAGTGAAATGGAGATGGAAGTCACTGTGGATGTGTCCATCACTTTGACGGGCGGGGAGGGGGCTC
>NW_028224206.1:0-1511 GCF_056783735.1 Eptatretus burgeri
TTGACTGCCATGGAACGTTCGGGATATTAGCTGGCTGATTGTCAAGTCGATCAGTAACGTGCATCTGGTTCGACGGGACTTGGCGATATATAACCGCTGCAGAAGACCCAGACATTTTCAACGAGCTGCCAAGCGGCTCAAGCGGTGCCTGCAAGCCCTGTCAGGCAACTCTCGGTATCTCTGTCTGCGCGAATAATTAGGTACATCGACAATTCGGCGATCGACCCTGTAGCGCGTGGACAGAGGGATTGGCTGGTTTATGGTGTGTTAAAAACACCCGTAGCTGGGTTTCGGTGTTGATCTGGAAGCTACAACTAGATTGTGCGTTCGGTGGGCGCACGTGGCCACAATTTGGCTAAGGCAGTCGTCCGCACGCCGAACGGGCGGAAATCGACAATATATATATATATATATATATATATATATATATATATATATATACATATATACATATATATATATATACATATATTTATATACAAGTAGATATGATATATACATATATATATATATATATATATATATATATATATATATATATATATATATATACATATATATATATATATATATATACATATATACATATATACATATATACATATATACATACATATATATATATATATATATATATATATACATATATACATATATATATATATACATACATATATATATATATATATATATATATATATATATATATATATATATATATATATTATGTACCGACACATATACACATACATACTTCTCCTTTTAGTAATATATGCAAAAATCGAGAAAATTTCTCGTGACCCCGGAACCAAAGAAGGAATATATTTACAACTGCCCTCGCAGCTCCCACTCTGCCCCCCCCTCACCCCCTCCCAATTATTTTGTTGTGCAGAGGCCCACTCCACATACCAGCTTTATCTCAGGTACTTTTCCACATACTTTCAATTCCTTTTGGAAGCTTCATGAGCCATTTTAGGTTACAATCATTATTGTGTGCACACACACGATATACGCAAACATGCCCCGAAGATCGCTATTCCAAAGGGTTTTTCCAACACACATTCAGCCATGATGTACTGCAAACCCACTCCATGGAACTCGATGCAGTGATTGCTGCCAGAGATTAGCATACCTGTGATTGAGATTACTACTTATACAGTGGATTCCTCAGTGAAAACATTCACCATAATGCATTATTACATGATTAGGTCACAATGAAATGGGAGATGTAATTATTCAGCATTTATTTGTCACTCATCTGCATCCCCTGATGTCACATAAATAAAATGCAACAGCAATCACATGTTCGTGGTTTTTTTTGTTTTTTTAAAGGCAGAATGTATACAACGAAGCAAGACAAACTATATGTGCCAGGTACATTTTATCTCAGGATGTGACTTAATACTGCACAGTAATTCTGGACCTAATAGGGAAAATATCATCACAAATACTCCAGTTGAGATAGCGTGGGAAATTTCAAATCATCCCTCATACGATCCTGTCTTCAGTGA
>NW_028224207.1:0-1497 GCF_056783735.1 Eptatretus burgeri
TAACCTAACCCTAACAAACCCTAACAGCTAACCCTAACCCTAACCCTAACAAACCCTAACACCCTAACCCTAACCCTAACCCTAACCCTAACAGCTAACCCTAACCCTAACCCTAACCCTAACCCTAACAGCTAACCCTAACCCTAACCCTAACCCTAACAAACCCTAACAGCTAACCCTAACCCTAACCCTAACAGCTAACCCTAACCCTAACCCTAACCCTAACCCTAACCCTAACCCTAACCCTAACCCTAACCCTAACAGCTAACCCTAACCCTAACCCTAACAAATCGTCTAACCCTAACCCTAACAAATCTAACCCTAACCCTAACAGCTAACCCTAACCCTAACCCTAACCCTAACCCTAACCCTAACCCTAACCCTAACCCTAACCCTAACAAAACACAGAAATAGCCCACAAAACACAAACAACACTCAAATAGCACACAACACACAAACAACACACAAATGGCACACAAAACACAAAGATCGCATAAATGGCACACAAAACACAAACAACACATAAATAACACCCAAATAACACACAAAACACAAATAATACACAAATAGCACACAACACACAAACAACACACAAATGGCACACGACACACAAAAAACACAAATTGCACACAATACACAAACATCACACAAATTGGACAGTACACACAAATAACACACAAGTAGCACATAAAACACAAATCACACAGAAATAGCATGCCACACACAAATAACACACAAATAGCACACAACACACAAATAGCACACAAAATACAAATAACCACGACAAAGAAAAAGCATACAAATTGCACACAATGCACAAACAACACACAAATTGGTCACTACACACAAATAACACACAAATGGCACACAAAACACAAATGACAGAAATAGCACACCACACACAAATTACACACAAATAGCACACAACGCACAAACAACACACAAATAGCACACAAAACAAATAACACACAGACAGCACAGAACACACAAATAACACACAAAGAGCACACAAAACACAAACAAAACAAAAATTTCACACAACAAACAACACACAAATTGCACACAACACACAAACAATACACAAATAGCACACAAAACAAATAACACACAGACAGCACAGAACACACAAATAACACACAAAGAGCACACAAAACACAAACAAAACAAAAATTTCACACAACAAACAACACACAAATTGCACACAACACACAAACAACAGACAAAACACAAAGACCAAACAAATAGCACACAAAACACAAATAAATCCTCCGGTTCTTTGTTTGGAGCGTTGGCAGGTCTGCTTGGGGGCTCCTTGCTGACCATCTCAAAGTTAAGTTTCTGTTTGTTATCTGTCCAGTTTTAACTGTTTATTTTCTCACCAACATGTTACTGTGTGTTCCTAGTTCGGTTTTGTTTCAAAAATAGTGCTATTTTGTGATATTTCGTCGAACTTGTCTTTCTGGGTGCTTGAGGCCTATCATTTAGGCTTGAGGCCTA
>NW_028224209.1:0-1444 GCF_056783735.1 Eptatretus burgeri
CTCACATTCACACACAACACACACTCACATTCACACACACACAATCACACTCACACTCAAAACACACACACACAATTGTGCGCAGAAGTTAAGCCTTGACTGAATGCTCAGTTTTTGATTCTGTGTTTGGGGTTCACAGACAAGAACGTCCCCCAATGCGCACAAACACACTCACACACACACACACACAAAACACTCACACACACACAATCACACTCACACACAACACTCACGCACACAATCACAGTCACACACAACACACACACACAATCACACACACAACACAAACACTCACATTCACTCACACACAATCACACTCACAACATACACACACACACACACACAATTGTGCGCAGAAGTTAAGCCTTGACTGACTGCTCAGTTTTTGATTCTGTGTTTGGGGTTCACGGACAAGAACGTCCCCCATTGCGCACAAACACACACTCACACACACACACACACACAACACTCACACACACACAATCACACTCACACACAACAACACTCACGCACACAATCACAGTCACATACAACACACACACACACATACACACACACACACACACACACACATAACACACACTCACATTCACTCACACACGATCACACTTACAACATACACACACACAATTGTGCGCAGAAGTTAAGCCTTGACTGACTGCTCAGTTGTTGATTCTGTGTTTTGTTTTTCCTTCTTTTCCTCATTCGTGAGATGGAGATGGAAATTACAGTGGTTGTCCATCACTTTGACGGGCGAGGTTGGGGCCCGTCAATATTTTCCTTTGGTTCTTTGGTTGTGGATAATTCATCTGCCTTTGGTCTGTCTGTGCAGGCCATAACCTTTTTCACCATGTGAGCTTTTGTCATGAAATTTTTGAATCAACATTTATTATTTGAATATGGAGAAGACTCATTGTTAATTACGTCACAATCACAGGAAGTACAAATCCCCCTTTCAGCCCATCTGCTCGCATTAACACAAGATGGCTGGATTTTGCAATCGCTTCCGGATTTCTTTCTTGATTTATCACTGGCAAATACCACTTGTCACGTCGAAAACGTCAAGACGAAGAGGGGTGAGAAACAGAGTGAGAGACCGAGACAGAGACAGAGACAGAGACAGAGACAGTCAGTGAGAGTGAGAGAAATTTTTGTGGGAGTGTGCTCCACTATACTCAGAGGCAGGGCAGTTTGGAAAGAGGAAATGTTATGTTTTCTGAATAGCACACACACTCACACTTGGACATGAACACACACACACACACACACACACACACAATCACACTCCATGCAACACACACACACACACACACAACACTCACACACACATACTCTCGCACACACTCACATTCACACACACACACACAATCACACACACAACAACACTCATGCACACAATCACAGTCACAAACAACACACACACACACACAACACACACATTCAC
>NW_028224212.1:0-1400 GCF_056783735.1 Eptatretus burgeri
GCGATAAGTTCTTCCTTCAACTCAATTGTCGTTGTCACGGACTTCCTCTTACTCCTATTTGCTTCACTGCTCTTCTTGGTTGCCATGGTGAATGCACAAGGGTGATAATTGAAGAAAAAAAAAAGCAGCACAAATCAAGGTGAAAACACGAGGTAAAGTAGCGATCGACACACGAGAGATGCTTTCACGAGTACTTCCACCGCCGAACTGAATGAACAAAGCGCGACGATGCGGGTCGAACAGTCGGAGGAGACACGTGAACAAACCATGAACGCCACATTGTGTTCGGTTTTCGAAAATGTGTTCGGTTTTTAGGGCAAATTTTTCTCAAAAATTGTTCGGATTCCAATTTGTTCAAACAATAGGGCGTTCGGATTCTGGGGGCACGACGGTATATATATATATATATATATATATGAGTAGGGTAAGAATACTGATTCTGGCTCACTTTTCCCCATGTAAATGAATGGGGGATTTTCAGCGATTCCCTTTTTTTTTCCCTAAAAATAAACCCCCTTTTTATCCTAAGGTATATTTATTTGTCTCCCCTTTTAACCTGGAGGTTGAACCTCATTGAATTGAACACCTGGGGGTTGAACAGCTCACTCATTGAACCTATAAAGATTTGTTCATTCTCAAATTCCTTCAATAGTTTAATTTTCTTTGCACAATAATCCCCATCTAAAATATTGACAAACAAAACATTTGAATCTTTATATTTTTAAGATACCCCATTTGTGTCATTACGAAATGATAAACTTCTCTTAATGCTCTTGTTTGACCACCTCCTGAGCCACATATCATTTTGAGATTATAGTAAATTGTTTTTTCATTGTTCAATTGATAACCATCAAAGTTTTCAGTCCATTCAAGGATATTCATTTTTTTCTTTACATCCTCTAACTTACTAGTTTTTAAATTGATTCGCTTATTTGTTTTATTTACCTTTGTTTTAGTTATTTTTTCAATAAGACTTATTTGATATTTTTCACATTCATTATGTTTTCCATTTATATACCAAGACTGAGATTTTCTCCACTCTTTAGTTTGATTAATACTTGGTTTAACCATTTATATATTGTGAAAAAACGCGGCGGTAGCCCTTAAAAAACCCTTACCCATATTCCCATCGTTAAAACACAATCTATTCTATTCACTCTATCATACAATATCCATATGGAACACAATCTATTCCATTATCTAAAATAAATCTCTTATCATCAAAGGCTCCTAATGCCTTTTTATTTACTTCTTCACTACTTCTTCATGTTTACTTCTTCATGTTTATAACTTCTTATTGTATTCATTTTCCTATATTCTTCTTTCTTATTCATCAAACAATTATAATAATTTCTAAAAGTTATTGATTTCTTTATTACATATTTCTTTATTCCCTTTAA
>NW_028224213.1:0-1358 GCF_056783735.1 Eptatretus burgeri
AGTACTACCTGCTCAGGTGGTACTTTTACTCAGCACAGGTAGGGTGATCAGGGCGTTGTGTTCGAGCAAAAGCTCCGCTGAGTACCTTTTTTCGCGTCTCACGAATCCTTGCTTTCCGCTGCTCTACGTAGTTTCTGTGTTGGAATAAATCCCTTTTATTGGACACGTCGTTTTCCTCGCCCTCGCTGATAAACTGCTTGTTATAAATGTGTCCTTACCTCGATTGGTCTCGCTTTAGGGTCCGCACGTAGTGCGAGCCGGGAAGTCCTTCCCCACGGATTTCCTCTGGTTAGCCAGCGCACACTCACTGTGTAGCTCGGCAGTAATCTGGTTGCGCGTTGAGGTGGCACGAGAACCCGCCTGGTGCAGTCGTTCAAGGGTGAGGTACCACGCGAAGCGGTGGAACCCTGCCAAGATTGGCAGCACCAATCGGTGCTCGTGGTTGCTTGGCAACCCACCGGGCAGTGGAGTTATCTGACGGCCTCAGGACCAGGAGTTCAGGAGGAACTCGAGTGCTTCCCCTCGTGCTGAGACTCGAACCCTGACCCGTAACAATTTGTTGGACATGCAGTCAAATCTCTCGGGTTCCTTTGCTGAGAATTGACGAACCAGTTCTGCACCGCAGTCGTTGATCGGATGATCGCCTCCGTATCAAAGATCCTTGAAGGACCGGACATCATGTCACGGAACAGGCAGTGTGACGAAGCAGCCTGCACTCATCATGGCTCAGTTGTTCAAATTCGACAGTTGTAATCGCCTGAGGGACAGTCACTGGTGTCGTGGTGTGCGCCGTCGCCCTCACAATTCTGAAACCCCTCTGCCACTCTCCCTTGGTATAGCAATGCATACAAAGGCTCGCAAGCATGACTGGGTCGATTTGCTTCACAATCTTGGATTCTCAGTCTCTTTTGACAGAGTGCTGGAGGTATCTTCGGACCTAACTAACACAGCATGTGCTTAGTATGAACAGGACAAGGTTGTTTGCCCTCACAAACTGAGGGCAGGCCTCTTCAGAACCTCAGCTGTCAATAACATCGATTATAATCCCAGTTCCACTACTGCGTGTGATTCATTTCCTGGAACTGGGATCTCACCGATTCCAGCTTCCCAGAGTACCCCGAGGAACTGAAAGTATGCATCCTGATGTGTCAAAGACTCAGACGAGAAACACCAAGAAAGTTGCAGACCTGCCTCAATTCTCTACCAATGTGCTTCCAGTCCTGTTGAGAAACACCGCACTTCAGGCTCCTCGTCCACCTGACATCGCTGATCCTCTCCTTGGATCTGATGATGAAGTCCTTGAAGCGAAAGACTGAAAAAAGATGAGGTGTGATGGCAGCAGTGATGGGTTGGTGTCT
>NW_028224214.1:0-1350 GCF_056783735.1 Eptatretus burgeri
AGAAATTGCGGGAATAACTTTGTCATATCTTCATGATCTCTGAAAAAACAAAAACCTGGAAATCAATTTGGTTCTTATAAGTCGATAGTGCTACTGTTTAATGAGTTATAGCACTGAGTTTGGTCATGATCATAACTTGGAAGTCAATCGGACTTGAAATGGCGTTTTTATTGCAATTTGAAAGTTTTGACCCAACCCCCCTGACATTCGACCCCCGACCGCTAAGAAGGGTGTTGGCGTGACACCCGAATGAAACATATGGTTGGATGCAGAATTGGAAGATGCACATTTTGGATTTGGTTTGAAGTTGATACGACCATTTTAGCGGACGTTATTGCAAAAATATGAATTTCGGTTTTTCGGTGACCTTGACCTTTGACCTAGATTTACCAAAAACGACAAGTGTCTAAGTTGGACCATGGCCGACGTCTGTACCCAGTTTGGTCATGATCGCTGAAACGGTGTGGCTGCTACAGGGTAAACAAACACACAAACAAACAGACAGACAGACACAGAATGACACACACAACCGACCAACATAATTGCCGAAATCTGAAGGATTCCAGCAATTAATGAACCGTTTGTGGAACCACCTTGCAGCTCGTGGCTGTTCTCACCAGCAAGATGAGTTCTTAATTATTTTGTGTTTCCTACGCTCCCCTCTAGCCCTCTATCCCTCTCCCCTTCTTCCTCTCTCCCTCTCTTTTGCCCCACTGTCATTTCATACCCTCTGCCACCTCACTCTTGCATAAGCCTCGATCTTGTAAAGAGAATAAGAGATAAAAAACCAAATAAAACTAATAGAACCACTTTCTTTTGAGCCTCCTGATGTTGAACCAACTTGAACCTCCTGCAACCCAACAACTCTAAGATGCTGAGTCTCGACAGTTTCACCAAGAAGCTGCGCTACGAAATGTTAAGCTTTCTTGAACCGTTTCCTTCTTCTGCCAGCAGTGAACACGTGAACCCTGACCTTCCAAGTCAACCTTCCAAAAGTCAATATCAGTCATTCAAACCCCTACATGTTCCTTACACCCCTGATTCTGCTCAGACACACCAACCTCCGACTCACTCCAACCCTCTCAATTCTCGTCCCCATCTCTTCCCTCTCACAGGTCATTGTGGGAAATGTACAAACAACATTACTTTGTTGAAATGGATTCAAACTTTTGAGGGTGAAACTTTTAAATTAAAAACAATAACAGCTTGAAGTGCATTTTTTTTGCTTTTCGACAAAATACGGAATGGACCTACCATACCTCACAATTTTCTCGAGGTTTCAAAGTGCAATTGCAATATAATGAAACAATCAAACATAACGCATGACCATACCAAAAGGTAAATTGAGAA
>NW_028224215.1:0-1327 GCF_056783735.1 Eptatretus burgeri
GTAATGAGTGAGTTTATTGGATTGAGAGCAAAGGCATATGCTTATAAGTATGGTGATCAGATTGATAAGAGGTTAAAGGGAATAAAGAAATATGTAATAAAGAAATCAATAACTTTTAGAAATTATTATAATTGTTTGATGAATAAGAAAGAAGAATATAGGAAAAATGAATGCAATAAGAAGTTATAAACATAACATATATAGTGAAGAAGTAAATAAAAAGGCATTAGGAGCCTTTGATGATAAGAGATTTATTTTAGATAATGGAATAGATTGTGTTCCATATGGATATTGCATGATAGAGTGAATAGAATAGATTGTGTTTTAACGATGGGAAGATGGGTTAGGGTTTTTGGGCTACACGCCGCGTTGCTTTGCAATATATAAATGGTCAAACCAAGTATTAATCATACTAAAGAGTGGAGAAAATCTCAGTCTTGGTATATAAAAATGGAAAACATAATGAATGTGAAAAATATCAAATAAGTCTTATTGAAAAATAACTAAAACAAAGGTAAATAAAACAAATAAGCGAATCAATTTAAAAAGTAGTAAGTTAGAGGATGTAAAGAAAAAAATGAATATCCTTGAATGGACTGAAAACTTTGATGGTTATCAATTGAACAATGAAAAAACAATTTACGATAATCTCAAAATGATATGTGGCTCAGGAGGTGGTCAAACAAGAGCATTAAGAAGTTTATCATTTCGTAATGGCACAAAAGGGGTATCTTAAAAAATATAAAGATTCAAATGTTTTGTTTTTCAATATTTTAGATGGGGATTATTGTGCAAAGAAAATTAAACTATTGAAGGAATTTGAGAATGAACAAATCTTTATAGGTTCAATGAGTGAGCTGTTCAACCCCCAGGTGTTCAATTCAATGAGGTTCAACCTCCAGGTTAAAAGGGGAGACAAATAAATATACCTTGGGATAGCCTGGTTATATATATACAAAGCCTGGTGTTGGCTTAGTGGTTAGGGTGGCGGCTTGGGATCCCAGTGTCCCGAGTTCGAATCCCGCTCAGCTGCTGAATTAACACCAGGGGGTTGACTCAGCCTGTCATCCTTCCGAGGTCGGCGAAATGAGTACCAGTATACTGGTCCCGGTGTATGCCCCGGTTAGAATAGGTGTACCATATCCCTGTGTTGTAAGAGGCGTCCAGGAAGGGCATCCGACCATAAAACATTGCCTCACAAAAAGCCAAACCCCTGCACAGCAGGGAAAAACAGATAAAAGGGGTTTATTTTTAGGGGAAAAAAAAAGGGAATCGCTGAAAATCCCCATTCATTTACATGGGGAAAAGTGAGCTAGAACCAGTATAT
>NW_028224216.1:0-1323 GCF_056783735.1 Eptatretus burgeri
ATATGTATATATATATGTATATATATATGTATATATGTATATATATATATATATGTATATATATATATATATATGTGTATGTATATATATATATATATATATATATATATGAGCCTGGTGTTGGCGCAGTGGTTAGGGCAGCGGCTTGGGACCCAAAAAGTCCTGAGTTCAAGCCCCGTTGGGCCACTGAATATATTGTTGCGAATTCGCGCCCGCCGGCGTGCGAGCGGCCACGTAACTCGAATTGCGGCACGTTGCCCACCGGACGGACAATTCCGTCGTGACCCTCTCGGACTAACGCCGGGAACTAGTCACGGGTGGGCATTTCGGCCTCACCACGATCGTGCCAACCGGCCCCCCGCGTGGGATAGGGTTGTTCGCCAAATTCGACCTACCTAAGTACCCACACGGAGGGTAGACCGGGTGATCGCAGGTCGACTCCGGACACGGGCCCCTGAAGCGACCCGTTCCGTACTATCGGGATAACCGAGCGGTGTTATATCGTCGACCTCGACGGTTCCGATTAATTATCGGGCGTATTAAGCCCGCGACCAACCCTTTACGTGAAGTAAGATGGAGATTCAATTAAAGAAAAGACGAAGCGAAACGGGTAAAACAGTTCAACATAAGGCACATTTATTCCGCGGCGAACGGAAAGCACACACATACAATTACAACAATTATGCACCAAAAGCAAATGTAAAAAAAGGAACACAACAATGCAGATCTACTACCGACTACGCGAGCACACGGCAACACTTACACAGTTTTACTTTACAGACTGCGCCGACAACACATATACTCAAACGCAAAAGAAAAGGGCCACCCTCAACGACAAGGGGACAGACGGGGCTGTGGGCGCGAGACCGCGTGGAGCCTACCCATCTTGAGATGAGCCGCAAATGCCGTGGCGGTGCCCCGACTCCGCGCTCCTCTGCGGGTTTCGTTGGCACTGCTTGGGAATGGGGTGGGAAATGGGCCCCCTTTGCGCACTATCTCAGCGCCGGGGGAAACAGGGGGGGTTGTTGATGCTCTGGGGAAAGAGGATAGCCGGCCCGCTTGGGTCCCGCGACGAGCGACCTCGACCGCGCTCCCGGCCCCCCCTCCCTGCAGCCCCCCGACAGACTCCGAATCCCGACAGACCAACTCTCCTCCAGACCCGCCCCGACCGCCGCCGCCGCCACATCCCCCCAACTCGCCCGAGCCCAAAACAGAAACTGACTGAATTCGCCCCGCGCTCGGTGCTCCACAGTACGGCAGGAGAATCCACACGCAAACCTCCGGATCAGGATGGGCTCAGGGGCGGAGCCACGCTCGCCCATT
>NW_028224217.1:0-1323 GCF_056783735.1 Eptatretus burgeri
TTCGGGTCCTCCTTGGCTTGGGTTTGGGTTGAGGCTTTCGAAGGCTTTTTGCTTCGGAGTGGTTGTTCAGCAGACCTTCGGGTCCTGCTTGACTCTGGTTAGGGTTGGAGCTTTTGAAGGCTTTTTGCTTCGGCTGGCTCAGTGAGCTTCAGCTGCGGCCTGGCTCGGGAGGAGGCTTTTTGAAGGCTTTCTGCTTTGGTGGTTCAGGGAGCTTTGGCCTCGGCTTGGCTCGGGTGGAGACTTTTTGGAGAGCTGCTTTGTTTGGAAGAGAGTTGAGCTGGTTGCTCGACTCGAGCTGCGAGTGGTGGCTTCTTCTTCTTCTTGGTTCGTGGAGCTCTTTGTTCTCCGTTTGGTTCTCGGCTTGGTGCGACTCGTCGGCCTCTTCTTGGAGGGGTTTCCTCGGGGAAGCGACGCATCGACCGGAAGGATCGGCGCCTCAACTCACCAGCACGTTGAGAAGCACGGGAGGATTCGTGGGAGCTCGGGAAGGATCGCGGCTCACGGCGATTGGATCCAGCTCGCTCTCGCTGGAGTGCGGGTCCAAACAACATGAAGACCACACGAGGTGGAGAGGTTCGATATAGGCTCTGGGTTTCAGCTCACCTGTCCTCTGAGCTGGAGCTCGTTATCAAAGGCCTCAGCCACCATTTCTTGGGTGTGTGTGTGTGTGTGTGTGTGTGTGTGTGTGTGTGTGTGTGTGTGTGTGTGTGTGTGTGTGTGTGTGTGTGTGTGTGTGTGTGTGTGTGCGAACATATGTCCGTGGGCTTGTCTAATAAGTAGGAAATTGTTAAGTGCTTTGTGTGCTGTAAATCTTTGCATTGCATTTCATATAGTCAGAATAGTTCTGCTCTTACGTGCTTCCCTAGTTCCCCATTATTATTAATAAATACCCCAATTGTTAAATGTTTTCAGCTCGTCGCGTCAATTCTTTCATTGACTGAGCATTTCGTGTGTTGGGAGTTAGCCGTTGGTTTGCCGTAAAAGGGGAACATTCCGATCGACGGTTCTCAGCGATTAAGCCGCTCGGAATCGCGCACGGGACAGGCTCGCTTAAACGGCTTGTTCTGTACGAGTACCGTCGAGGGTGGAATACCCCGGTAGTTGGATCACATGGGTATTTCGGTAAATTGAAGATTGGCAATCGACCCTACCCCACGTGGTCTGCCCATTGGCATATTTTGGTTCTTGCACAAGGACCCATCGGCCTCGGAGTTATCCGGGCAGCAATCTATATTCCGGGTGATTGGTCGGGCCGACTCGACTTGCGGCTCCGTTCAGAGCGGTCGGTTAGCGGCCGACGCACCGGCCCGTAACAAAATAAAT
>NW_028224218.1:0-1291 GCF_056783735.1 Eptatretus burgeri
ATATTTTTTTTTTCACTACAATTAATCTTTTTAGTGTACTGTAATTCACCAATAAAGGTACCTTAATAATATAATTCTCTAATCTGTGTATTGTAATTCACAAAGAAATATACCAGAATTCATGGCGTCCTGCAATTCAGTAGTACAAATACTGGAACGCACATGTCTGTAAGATACGGTGTACTGAAATTCCCAAATCTGTGTACCATAATGCACAAATTTGATTGCTGTAATTCACGATCTTAATCTGTATTGTAATTCACTAATCTGTGTACTACTTATTGAAACGTGTGTACTGTAAATCACTTATATTTGTATGAAGTTTGAGATACTAGGGAGTACTCCTCTGTAATTCACTATTATTGTGATTGTGAACTTCAGGCAATATACTTGAATATGTACTGAATAACAACTGTAATGTTTTACTGCAATATACTAATCGGTGAATTTTTATACTAAAATGAACCAATCTATGTAGTGTTATTTAATAATTACTTCGGTATTGTATTGAAACTATTATTAGTGTTATCAGTAAGAAACAAACACAAACTGTGCATGCTTTGTCGTATGTGTGTATACTAAAAACAGTCAATCAAACAACAAGTCTCGCACACAATAAACTTTCATCGCATGGGTCACGTTATGATCCCTCCTCCAAACCATTTACTATTACAGAAATGTTATGACAGTATTTTCAAGGTTTAACACAAAATGTTACTGTTAAACGTTATGATTATTGCTCCCTGCCGAAATTTGTTTATGGTGATTTAACAGGTAACACAATTACAGATTTCTTTTTAATGACAGTGGTTTACTCAAAAGTTACTTCTGGGCAGTTCCATAAATTTGTCAACCAGGAAGTCAATATTTCCAAATGAAATTATCAGCACAAATTGTATATCATTTTGAAGGGAATTGTACAAGCTCTTCAAAAATTGTAAATTATAAATGCACTTTTTTTTAAAAAAATCTGCACACTTCACAGAAATTTTAAATTGAACTTATGAAGTCAGAAAATTCATTTTTTCTGTGTACATCCGAACACATGGTATTTTTTTTAATTATTCCAAGGTCATTAAGGTGTTGACACTTTTTTCATTGTTACTCGTTTTCTACTAAACATTTGTCATATCATGGCCAAATAAAAGTTTCATATTCTCAATCTTTGTGTTTGTGGTATCTTAATAACGTGTCCAAAATGTACGTCTGAAATTATGGAACTACCCTTCTGTAACAGTGTCGAATACTAGGTTATATCATTTGTTTATTTCTTAATAACACGCACACAAAA
>NW_028224219.1:0-1187 GCF_056783735.1 Eptatretus burgeri
TCCTTCATTTTTATTACCATGGCGATCTTTTCTGACGAATCTAAGTTGTCATCAAAGAGTGCAAGGCCGACGTTAACTTCGCTCAGGTACCACAGATGGCGGCTCATTGTTTTGTATGCAGCATGATTCAAGGAATGGAGGGCTTGAAGGAGCTGGAGGTCATTCTTTGGCGCGGAAGCAGCATTTCGAGCGTCGAACCAGGCCCTGATATAGTGCTTAGCAACAAAAAGACAGACCTGCTTGATCCCGCTAAACAGGCGTTCTGTGCGACATGTACTGCGGGATGATGACGCGCGTTTAGTGAGAAAATCCGAGAACTGCCCTTGAAACATCCAGATCTTGAAGCAGTAAATTGCACGAGCCATCCAACGCGCTCGGTGAACGGCGCCAGGTGCCCTGAATGTTGGAACCTGATGTCCAGAAGGGACGCCTAAAAGGAAAATGATCGTCAGTTGGAGAAGTTCTTTGTGGTCGTCTCGGGGATGCTTCTGCTTCAGAAGCTCTTGGGCATGCTGAATGACAGAATTGGCCCATGGATGGATATCGGTGGCTGTGCTTGCATCATCAGCAGCAGTCAAGTATTGCGTGAAATTAAAATGGAGCCAGCAGTCCCGGAAGGTTTGGAATAAGGTGATGTCTGGCCCTCGGGATGCTTCATCGACCGAAGAAGAGTAAATTGCTTCCAAAACAAGTTCTAAGACATGGTGCCGACACGCAAAATAAATAAGTTGATGATCAAGGATGTTTTCAATACGAACACAAACCCCACCCCGGATTCCAGTATTAACAGCTGTCGTGTCAAAACACATCCCTTTGACACGTCCAATCAGGTTCCACTCCTTAACTGTTGAAAAGATGACCGCGGCTGTTTCTTCCGCCTTGGAGTCTTTCAGCATCGGAATTGCCAGGATTTTTGACACACCATTCCCAGTGACCAGAATTGGCAGCCTGTCAACTTTATCTCTTCCAGTTAGGTCTGGCATCAGCTTGGAATCCCAGTGGACTACCAGGGGTGTGTCAACCTTAAAGCTCTGCTTTATCTCTTCAGCGCGTTGCTTCCGGTGCTTAACACGAGCGGCACCAATGGCACTTGGACTGAGAGAAAGTTTATTGATGTCTTGTCCCAATTGCTTGGCAAATGGAATTAGAACCCAACTTGCAGAACGATCGCTAAGGAGAGTTCTATC
>NW_028224220.1:0-1186 GCF_056783735.1 Eptatretus burgeri
GATGATGTTGGTGAAATAAAGTTTTCCATTTTTTTCTTAAATAAATGGAGGAAAGAGTGACGACATTTCTAAGAATTATATATGTTTTAAAAATGAAGATTCAAATGTGCATGTTGGAAACTAAAAAGGTTTTCACACTCTGTCGGATTTTTTCTCATAAATAATTGAGTTATTGTCTCAAATGTTAAAAGAAAACTAATACTAAAAATATCTCATATTTTAAAAGTAAAAATACCAGGGTTGTGCAAAAAGGCATATGTTCGGTGTGTGCTCTAAATAGAGTAAATTTATCTCCAAACACAAAAGTGGAGGAGATATCCAAAAGTTTTTGTCAGGAAGTAAATTTACAACTACTGGAATACAAGGGGAATTACATCTCCCAGGGTATTCTTTCTGTGGTCCAGGCACAAACTTGGATAAAAGATTAGATGAGGCAGACAATCCTAAGCCATGGAGAAAACCCATGAACAGTGTTGATGAAGTGTGCATGAGGCACGATATTGATTATGGGAATAACACAACGTTGGAAGAAAAGCATGAAGCCGATAGAGAAATGTTGTATAATTTGTCTCTGATAAAAAATCCAACCTTGAGAGAAAAAGTTGATAAGTTCATCGTGAAGAAGATGATCAATGCAAAATTGAAACTTGGGCTTGGAAATTCAAATAACTTATAGGCTCTAATGATGTCATTAAGATTGAAGAATAATTAGCTCATGAATAACAGAAACCAATAATCACAAAGTTTCATAGAAGGACGGTGTATTGCAAGGTCGTTGATTATATCTGGTCCGCTGATTTGATTAAACTCAATAATGATAAGGGGTACAAGTATACTTTAACCGTTATTGATTTGAGGAGTCGATATGCATGGGTTGTCCCTTGAATGTTGTCCCATACTCTTATGTCAGCCTTTCAACAGATATTTTATAAAAGTAAGAGAAAATCTAAAAAGTTGTGGACTGATGAGGGTACAGAGTTCTATAACAAGACATTTCTGCATTTTCTTAAAAATAACAGCATTACATCAGACAGTATCTTAAATGAAGGAAAAGCGGTTGTTATTGAGCACTTCAATCGCACATTAAAAGAGAGACTATATAAAAAATTCACTCAACTCGGTTCTCAACAATGGCCATCTTTAATTCAGGATCTTGTAGATAAGTATAATGATACGATTCACACCT
>NW_028224221.1:0-1176 GCF_056783735.1 Eptatretus burgeri
CCGGCAAAGTGATGGACACATCCACAGTGACTTCCATCTCCATTTCACTGACAAAGGAAATGAGGAAAGGAATTTTTACATACCTTGAACCTAAAAAGGTGAAGCATCGTTGCATTCTTCTGTGGTCTCCAGAGACTGAGCAACCAGTCAGTGACTTTGAAGGCAATGGATCACGAAAATATAACCATGCCCATGAAAGGAAACAATTGACGAGCCCCCTCCCCGCCCGTCAAAGTGATAGACACATCCACAGTGACTTCCATCTCCATTTCACTGACAAAGGAAATGAGGAAAGGAATTTTTACATACCTTGAACCTAAAAAGGTGAAGCATCGTTGCATTCTTCTGTGGTCTCCAGAGACTGAGCAACCAGTCAGTGACTTTGAAGGCAATGGATCACGAAAATATAACCATGCCCAGGAAAGGAAACAATTGACGAGCCCTCTCCCCGCCCGTCAAAGTGATAGACACATCCACAGTGACTTCCATCTCCATTTCACTGACAAAGGAAATGAGGAAAGGAGTTTTTACATTCCTCGAACCTAAAAAGGTGAAGCATCGTTGCATTCTTCTGTGGTCTCCAGAGACTGAGCAACCAGTCAGTGACTTTGAAGGCAATGGATCACGAAAATATAACCATGCCCAGGAAAGGAAACAATTGACGAGCCCCCTCCCCGCCCGTCAAAGTGATGGACACATCCACAGTGACTTCCATCTCCATTTAACTGACACAGGAAATGAGGAAAGGAATTTTTACATCCCTCGAACCTAAAAAGGAGAAGCATCCTTGCATTCTTCTGTGGTCTCCAGAGACTGAGCAACCAGTCAGTGATTTTAAAGGCAATGGATCACGAAAATATAACCATGCCCATGAAAGGAAACAATTGACGAGCCCCCTCCCCGCCCGTCAAAGTGATGGACACATCCACAGTGACTTCCATCTCCATTTCACTGACACAGGAAATGAGGAAAGGAATTTTTACATCCCTCAAACCTAAAAAGGTGAAGCATCGTTGCATTCTTCTGTTGTCTCCAGAGAGTGAGCAGCCAGTCAGTGAATTTAAAGGCAATGGATCACGAAAATATAACCATGCCCATGAAAGGAAACAATTGACGAGCCCCCTCCCCGCCCGTCAAAGTGATGGACACATCCACAGTGACTTCCATCTCCATTTC
>NW_028224222.1:0-1153 GCF_056783735.1 Eptatretus burgeri
ACATCTACATGGAGAGTTCACATCGACCCGGTTCCCTCCCCGAACCCCCGTGACAACACACAAAACCAAGGAGCCAGTGTTCACCACCAGGTTGAGAACTTGGTCCGTGTGCCAAGTTTGGTTGGCATCGTAGTTTTGATGTAGATTGGTGTTACACATACACACACACAATTGTATTTATTGATTGGAAAGATACTTTAAAAAATAACTCCAAATAAAAAGAGAATCCTCCACGTTTGGTACAGCACGTCCGACCCAGGAACTGGAGGAAGTGACTCTTTTATTATATTATTAATGGGGAACGATTACACATTGTAAGCAACAAGAAAACCGAACAATCGGAGATTGCACGCGAAGTCGGCAGGACTTGTTTTGTGTCGTTTTGTGTTCTGATGTGTTACGTAATTAATAAGAGACGTCATTAAAACTGTGAGCAGTGATGCAGGGGGCCGTAAGCGTCAGGTCAGGGTCAGGTATGGGACCATGCGCCGGAGCAGCGCGTCGCTGCGCCCACTTTCTGCCGGTTCTCCAGGAGCCTCCGTCTGGCTGTCCCCGGGGCAGGTGCCTGGCCAATCCCCATCTCGAGATGCTCATCAACCTGCTGCAACCACGAGGCACGTGGTCTGCCCATCGGCCTCCTCCACTCACGAGGCTCCCTCTCTGAGAGAATCTGGTGAGCAGGATCAGCGTTAGGAAAACGAGCCACCTGCACATACAGCCACAGCTGACGCTCACGGACTATGCAGGTAACAAATGTCATTTGAGTCTCTCTCAGAAACCGCTCGTTGGACACAAAGTCCGACCAGAGATAGCCAAGGATTCTCCGAAGAGACCTGGTACCAAAGAAGAGATTTTTTTTACCACTAAGAAACAAACAGACAAACGGACGCCAAACATTATCCCCTCTGTTCGGTGAGGGTAACGAACCGCGCGTGCTTCCGCATTGTCTCGGTCGCTCAGCTACATTTATTTATTTTCATTTCCGGACACTTTCTGATGGTTCTGTGATTTTTCCCGGTGGACAGGCTTCGATATCCGTCGACACACAAAATTACCGTGCTTCCCCATTGCACGGGGATTCAACCGGGGAAGGGATGGAGGGGAGCAAAAATGCAAATGGCCTCTTCTCTCATTGAGCTGATAAGCTGGGAGC
>NW_028224223.1:0-1151 GCF_056783735.1 Eptatretus burgeri
AATGAATTAGATGCGCTGCGGATCGATTTAATAGTTAGGGAACGAACAATGGAGACATCCCTCCCCCTCTTCTGCGAAGAGCAAGAACCACCCTACCGTCCCGTGACTCATGATGTCAACAACTCCCTCCCACCCGTGGCTGAGCGGGGGATGGAGCACGAGGGCATGAGTCACGCCTTCGGGATCAGGGGAAGGGCGGGAGAAGGATAAGAGGAGATCTTTTCCTTTGTGAAGGGGCAGAGTTGGAGAGGGCAGAGTTAGAGAGAAGGGAGTTGAGGGGAGTCGTTCAGCAAACCGTCAGGTCCTGCTTGGCTTGCGTTAGGGTTGAGGCCTTTGGAAGCTTTTTGCTTCGGCTGGCTCAGTGAGCTTTGGCTGAGGCCTGACTCGGGAGGAGGCTTTTTGGAGGCTCTTTGCTTTGACGGTTCCGTGAGCATCGGCTGAGGCCCACTGACTCAGAAGGAGGCTTTTTGGAGGCTCTTTGCTTTGACAGTTCCGTGAGCTTCGGCTTCTGCTTGGCTCGGGAGAGCTTTTTGCTTCAAGCTGCCCTGTTTGGAGGGAAGTTAAAAGCCGGTCGCTCGGCTCGAGCTGCGAGTGGTGGCTTCTTCTTTCTTGGTTCGTGGAGCTCTTTGTTCTCCATTTTGGTTCCCGGCTTGGTGCGACTCATCGACCTCTTTGTGGAGGTGATTCCTTGGGGAAGCGACGCATCAACGGGAAGGACCGGCGCCCTCGTCTCACCCAGCACATGTTGAGAAGTGCGGGAGGTGGTTTTCCTCGGGGAAGCAACTCATCAACGGGAAGGACCAGCGCCTCGTCTCACCAGCATGTGTTGAGAAGTGCGGGAGAATTCCGCGGGAGCTCGGGAAGGATCACAGCTCACGGCGATTGGATCCAGATTCGCTCTCGCTGGAGCCCAGGTCCGAACAACTTGAAGACAACACGAGGTGGGAGAGGTTCGAGATAGCCTCTGGGTTTCAGTTCACCTGTCCCTCCGAGGAGCTGGAGCTCGTTATTAAAGGCCTCTGCCACCATTTCTTGGGTAGTGTGTGTGTGTGTGTGCACGCTGCGCGCGCGTATCGTGTGTCCGTGGGCCCGTCTAATAAGTAGGAGCTGCTGTTAAGTGCAAGTGACTGTACATAATAAGTAGACGGTTG
>NW_028224224.1:0-1127 GCF_056783735.1 Eptatretus burgeri
AAATCTAATCAGGTTGTCTCGTCATCGAACCAACGCATCCACAATTTTTTGAAATATTGTGCTATATATTGTTTATAGTCCTATCACTCAATTACAAAGAATGACTTCATAAATGAAGAAAATTCTCAGATCCGGGGTCCAGTTAATCGCCAAAATCGAATCAATTCTTCCTCGGCACATATCCAACCTGTCCACAAAGTTAAATTTGAATATGTCCATAACTTTTTGAGATATCGTGCTCACAAACAATCAAACGAAAAGAAAGATGTCATGCATTGGATGATATTTGCAAAATCCATAAAACAAATTTGACCTCAACAAGAATTACCCTTGCCAAAAGAGACGTGATTGCATTTGGGTCAATTTGTTTGTCTGTTTGTCTTTGTTTGTCTGCACAGATCTTTAGTGTTTTTCTCTGCAACCACTTGTCGGATTGAGAATGGCAACATAGGCCAAGATAGCCCTCCCGATCTCAAATACAAATTTACCAGACATATACACACAAATAAACCTCCAATAGAAGCGGTCAAAGGAGGTGGTACACATCTTATTCTTCCTCCTGAACGGCACCATCTTTTTAGATGGGGGGCAAACTTAACCCAGAAATATAAATGGCACATTTACCAGCATCCATTCGACAAATACCATCAAATTCCACTTCCAAGGCAATACTTTTATAATGCCTCTTAGCCAATAATCTCCATGGTGTTTACAAAGTCCTGTTACCCCCTCTGCAGAACTTGAAACATGACTATAATGAATACACAAGAGGTATAAATGTAAACTATGAATACACAACACTTTTTATCATCATAAAAACCAAAGTATTAACACTAACATATATATATATATATATATATATATATATATATATATATATATATATATATATATATATATATATATATATATATATATATTGTTGTGGTTGAGGAAATTCGCAAACCACCATTCAGGTCCCGTAGGTGAGATATCTCTGTAAGTACATGTGTAGTTAGCCCCAAACCCGTTGTTTAGAGGGAATAAATGTGATTCATTCGGGCTGCGACCCTTTAAGATAGCCATTTTTCTGTTCTATCTTTATTTTGAACCAACCACGTCTCAACCGCCATCACACAACAACCACC
>NW_028224225.1:0-1127 GCF_056783735.1 Eptatretus burgeri
TGTGTTGTTAATCAACAGGTCACGCTCTCGATGTGTTGTTAATCAACAGGTCACGCTCTCGATGTGTTGTTAATCAACAGGTCACGCTCTCGATGTGTTGTTAATCAACAGGTCACGCTCTCGATGTGTTGTTAATCAACAGGTCACGCTCTCGATGTGTTGTTAATCAACAGGTCACATTTGCTCTATGTCTAGGATACGGCGGCCATACCCCCCTGAATTGACAGAAACGTGCGGCGGCCGCAGAGTTTCTGAGGTGGCCTCAGGGTGGCCCTAGGGTGTATGGCTATCTTTTACAGGCCGTCGGGGTCTCCGTGGAATTATATCGCGGAGTTAGAACTTTTTTCATTTCTACGTTGGCCGTAGCAATTTGGCAAGCCGTAGCCATGACGTAGATGTGTTCCACGTCAGCCTACGTAGGGCGTACCGTGAGCTTGCGTTATTCGTGCGGCTGCTGTAGGCTCTTATCAATGAAAAATGAATTTTGCCAACCCCCAAAAAATTACGGCGGCCGCACTATTTCCATGGTCGCCGTAGGGTAGTCCTAAGGCGTCCCTGTGTTCACCGTACGGTAGCCTTGCGTTCTGTGTGACTACCTGGGGGCAACACAGGGTCGACGCACGGTCCCCTACGCCCGCGGTGCGTCCTACGTAGACCTCCGTGGCAGTCTGCGTCGACCGTGCGCTACCACTAGAGATCGGAGTATAGGTGTTTGCCACACATCATCACATTTCATATTAAATATTATTACAGCATATTATACAGTTTATACAGTATATATATATATATATATATATATATATATATATATATATATATATATATATTATCATATTATACAGCACATCTGTATATAACGTGGTCCACAATCTAGATGACAGATATGAGATGATATACATATGAAAAAGAACTGGCATATATACCCACTCGTTACCGTCCGTCAGGCCGCACGTTCGCCTTAGGGCCCCCCCCCCCCCCGCGGTCGCCTTGCGGGCACCTTGAGGCTACCTTGCGTCTGCCTTGAAAATTCTATGGCCGCAGCAGGGACGCCCTGAGGTCACCATGCGACATCAAATCAAAGACTGTACGGCACCCCCACGTTTTCGGTCTGCACAATTTATAAATAC
>NW_028224226.1:0-1118 GCF_056783735.1 Eptatretus burgeri
TTATTGTAAAATATCATTTAATGAATTGTAAAGATCAACAGGGAAAATTTTCCTTTTCTTCATCATTCAAGTAGATGTGTTCAAATAAATCCTTTTCTTTAAATATTTCATCAAATTCTTTATTAACATTAATGCGAAGTTGTAATTTCTTTCCTTCACTAATCCTTGCATCTCTGCTTTTCATACGTTTGTGTTGAGTTTCTTCATCAACATCAAAACCGAATGATAAAATCTTCACTCAACAGATATTTAATAATTTGTCTCGTTCCTTCTGGATTAGTTTCTAATATCCCAACACCACCAGGATTTTAGTTTCTTTAACTCACCTTTTTACAATGTGAATATTTTGTTGTACCAAGAGAAACCTCCTCAAATATTTGTCCTTCATTCCTCAATCGCATATGTTCCTCCACTGAAATATAGTGATAATCTTCACCTTTACTTCTCCAGGTCTTATTGCTCTAGTTGTTGTTGATACAATGCGTATCACGGGGTGTTTTTTAAGTAAATTTACAATATTCTCATTTGTACTACACAAGAACCTTGATTTATGAAAGTTTTTTCCAGAAGCAGATTTACCCACAAGATTTATAATAATAGTTGTCATTTATATATGTAATTGTTTATAAAACAAAAAATATATCCCTTAATATCTCATCTTGTTTCACAACAATATATTTATATTTTTCAGTCGTGTGCTTCATATAATCCTCAAAATTTCTTTTTACTACATAATGTAGAACAATTATCTCTCCAAAAATTATTGATATCTATTGAATTTAACTTGAATAAAATAAAAGTATTAGCATTGTTTCTGATGGAAACGACGAGGAAGTTGAAGAAAGTACGATTGACTAAGATAAATACAATTACAAGAAGAATGTCTCCCTCTTGTGTAGTAGCTGTCCATTACCGTTTGGTTTCTCTCATTAACACAATCATCAAAGAGATAATCGAGGTTCTTTTGATTTATCCAAATCTTGGGAGACGGTATATCATCCGTATTATCACTAAGAATACAAGTTATAAGATTTGATTTCTTTTTACATCTCTGTGTATCACAAAATAGTTGAATTATATCTTCAATGTTATAATCATTTAGGTTTTTTTGACGTTTA
>NW_028224227.1:0-1116 GCF_056783735.1 Eptatretus burgeri
GTTAGCATTCATTTCAAACTTCTCCCCATTGGGTATTACGTACCACTCCAGTCGCCATTTTGAGCGGCTCAGTTTGGAGGAGAATTCCTGCATGTCAGTCGATCAACCTCAGACGTACCAAATTGAGATTGGTAAAGGAGCACACAAGCCCTCAATATGGCTTGGTGTGTCGGCCGACGTGACCGTCTATTTAACAATACGTTAAATTATTTTTGAAATGCAAAATAAACATGTTTGTGTTGCAACAGATTGTCTTGTCAACTTTTGAGTCTCGAAAACGAAATTAGAATTTGGTTAAATATTTTCATATTAAATTAGTCAATCAGCGAACACATTTTTCAATCTAGCTTACACCTTGGTGTTGGTGGGTGGAGGGGAGAGGAAGTGGAGGATTTGTTGAAGGGGATTAAAAAAAAATAAAAAAACGTTTCAGATTTGATTGTGGTGAATGAAAAAGAAAGTGTAAAAATTCCTGGAATTGGGGGAAAAAAATACAAAAGTAGTTTGGAAATGGCAAGAAATAACAGCAGCCAAAAAAAGATGCATTTTTCAAGAGGAAAGATATAAAATAACAATTAATGCTTCTTATGTTAAGAATTTAAAAAAGAAAATTAAACAATAGGCAGAGAAAGTACACCGTGTACAGTGCAGTAGATATTATTACTTAATGAAAAATTGTGAAATATGACAGCCTGTTCTGCTTCAGGCTACAGAGCAACAGAGACAATCAACAGAGCTACATTGAACAAGCAACAGAGACACTAAAATCCAAATGGCACATAGTTTTACTATTTAAAAGGACAGCCAGATTAAGATTGAGATGAGAAGAAGTAAACAATTTACAGACATAGGAGGAAAAGGACAGAAAGGAAGAAAAACAGAATTGAAAGGTGCATTAGGAACAAAACAAAATATATAAAAACAAAAGGAGAGGAATCAAAGTAAAAAAATAATTGTAACCGATAAAATATGCCGGAGTACTCATCCATGGGCTTCAACAGTCGTGCAAAGCAGGCCTAGTGCCTGCACAGCCAGGTGTGTAAACAGCACAGAAAGTTCAAATCGTACAAAAACGTGGCAGCGGTTGCTATCTAATCAGCTATCGTGGTTACTGGG
>NW_028224228.1:0-1110 GCF_056783735.1 Eptatretus burgeri
TTTCTTATTCAGTCATTGCAGTGTGGCTTTAGCTTTGTGCTTTGGATCATTGTCCTTCTGAAATGTGAATCTCCTACCCAGTTTTAGATTCATGGCTGATTCAAGCAGGTTTTCATCAATGATTCTCCTTTATTTTGTACCGTCCATTGTCCCTTATATCCTGACAAGATTGCACTTTGAAATCTTCTTATAACCCTCTCCTGAACGGTGCTTCTTCACCACTTTGTTTGACTTCTTTGGAAAGCTCCTTGGTCTTCATGTTTGCCTTGTTGGTTCACCAAGTGAGTTGCACTTTAAAACTCCGGAGATAAGTGGAGAAGCTTAATTTTTAACTTAAACCAGTGTTTACATACAGGTGAAACCTATTACACTTATTTTGTAACTTTTCAAACAAATAATTTGCTCCTGAAGTGATTTAAGGTTAATGGGGCAAAGGGTTTGAATAATCATGCAACTGAGAATCATCTGATTTTTCTCTGTTAATCTAACTTAATCACATTTTATCTGCATTTTTTAGCTTTATCACTTTGGAGTAGTTTTGGAAAATTCTATGTATTAAGTTGAACTAGCGATACCCGTGCACATGCACGGGATAGCAGTACAACATAGCTGGTAGCAGATGACAGACTGTACATGGGAAATGACAAAAATGCGCATTGTGCAAAATGCAAGTGGTACTATGGAACACCAAGACTTCCCAAACATTGTCGGCATGTCCGCTAAGTGCCACAGAAATTTCATAGGGATCGTGTGACGGCGAGCCGAGTTTTTAGTGTGCAAGCTTGGTATTATAATAGAGATTTGAAAGCATCATAAAATAAGCTCAGGTGGCATCAAAAATGCGAAAACTTTGGAGAGGGGTGAATACTTTTGCAGGCCACTATATATATATATATATATATATATATGTATGTATATATATATATATATATACATGTATGTATGTATATATATATATATACATGTGTATGTATATATATATATATATATATATATATATATATATATATATATATATATATATATATATATATATATATATACATGTATATATACATGTATATATATATATATATATATATATATATATATATATATATATATATATAT
>NW_028224229.1:0-1088 GCF_056783735.1 Eptatretus burgeri
GCGGTTGAGGTATTGGCGTCCACGGTCGGTTAAGCGACCCACCGCGTCACAGAATTATCTGTGAGCGATGGCCTACAATTCCAGGGAGTCTGGTGGGAATAGACGTAACTTCCCCCACCTCGTGGTCATTCTCCACCAGACCCCTGGCCCGCAACAGTATATATGAAATTAAAGATTCTCAGTTTGCATGCTGATCCAACTTGTGGAAATCGAGTTCTTTTCCACCACAATTTTGGCGACCCAGATGGGATCACAAACCCCGGCAGGGCTGGGAACAGCATCGTCTGGCATAACGGCAAGCAAGTGGCCATGAACTAAGATGTTTGCTCTTAGTTCAGATCGGATGCTGCATGAATGTCTCAGCCGAACGGGTAACGTGGTACTCCATTGATAGGAGAGGTATACAAAGGAGAATCTTCAGTGACAGGCCTAAAAATTAGGTGGTTGGAGGCCGTTTAAGATTACAGGGTTCACCCTGGGCATTTCAGTGTTTTAAATAGAGGTCAGGGATCTCTAAGGTGAAGTCTCTGCCGTGCTTAAAGGAGGGGAGTCAGCCCCCCCCCCACCCTCCAGGAGAGGGTTGGAGGCCTTGCTCCCTAAAAGTTCAAGTCCCCAAGGGGGAGAACGAATAAGTGTTACGAATGTTTGTCGAGTTACCTTTTGGATTTCTGTTTGTTCATTGTGCTTACTGGAGGTTTGCTTGCTGTGAAACTGTTGCATTGTTATTGTGTGGAGGTGTTACGGATTCGTAAATCCTATAGTTTTATATTAAGGAGTTACCTCTTTGGATGGATTTGTGAATCCTATGTGATTGGAAATGTTAAGTTTTGTGTAAAGAACATAAGTTGGGTGTTCCAACCTGGAATTCTTGTATGTTTGTATTTATATCTGATTTGTATGCGCATTGATTTTGCAATAATCTGCATGTAGTACAAAGTGAGTGTTGAACTGGAGCGTGTGCGAGTCCAACAGATTTGGATCCTAGGGTCCTGAGTTCAAATCCTGCTCAGCTGTTGAATTAATACCAGGTGGGGTTAACTCAACCTGTCATCCTTCCGAGGTCGGCAAAATGAGTGCCAACATGCTGG
>NW_028224231.1:0-1077 GCF_056783735.1 Eptatretus burgeri
ACACAGTTACTTAGACAAGTCTACTTTTCAAGACTGAGCCACCAAATGCACTTATACAAAAGCAAAGAAAAGCCACCCTCAAAGACATGGGTGGCAGACAGGTCCGTGGACCAAATGTACGTGGAGCCTGGATGAGCGGCCAGGTCCACGAGACCGAAGGGTCTTACCCGCACCCTCGTGGCGCGATGGCGGGCAAGCCGCAATGTCAGCGTAGCCGCGCCTGACTTCGTGCCCCTGGCGTGGCCGGTGAGCTCACTCCGGCGTTCTCCGCGCAGGCTCGCGTTACACAGCCTGCACCACGGTTGGGGAGGGGAACGGACAGGGTTACCGGCACTTTCTCAGTGCGGATGCTCGGTATGGGGGGGGGGAAATTGTTGATGCCCGGTAGGGGGAGGGGGATTGTTGAGGCTCTCTTAGCACGTCAACGCTCTCCTGGCGAGACGGGGGTTACAGGCGCTCTCTCAGCGCAAAGCTCGGTATGGGAGAGGGGAATTGCTGACGCTCCCTTCCGTGAGCACTCTGGACCGCACTAGCTCCGGCAAAACTCCTCCTGCCTGTGGCCTCCACGACGCCCCTCTCCGGCGGTGGTCCCCACTCAGCCCTCTGGCTTGCCCCTGAGCCCTTCTCAGTGTCCCTGCTCGGTTCACCACTCTCACTTCTGACCCGAGCTTCGTCCTGTTCGTCCTTCCTCTCCATCGACCGGCCCCCGTCTGCCTCGAGCTCCGTTGTGCTCGCCCTTATATAGGCTGGGGGAGTGGAAGAATCCGACCCCTGACCTTTGACCTCCAACCTCTGGAAAGCGTACCTGGTGGAAATCTTCGGGGCCTCACCTTGTCAGCGTGACCCCTGACCCCGGCAAAGCCGACGTGGTAGGAATCACCAAAGCCTCGCCCTGGCACCTCAGCTTCATCCCGCTTAGCTGATGGTGGTGTTTAGCCCCGAAGCTTTTCCTCAACCGCGCGGTTTCGATCCGGCCGAGCCGATGTGTGTGTGTCTCAGGGCTTTGTTCCGACGAGCCGATGGGTGTAACACACCGAGGCGTTTGCCTTTCGGCGCGGCTTTGTTCCCGCGAGCCGG
>NW_028224232.1:0-1070 GCF_056783735.1 Eptatretus burgeri
CCTAACTGCTAAGCCAACACCAGGCTTGTAATCAGTTCAATCAATACTCAAGATAAATTGAGCATGCCAAGGGTGGTCAGCATCATGAGTTCCCTGTGCTGACAGCAGACCAGAAAATAATTCGTTTGGACATTTCCCTTGAGCTGATGGATCGTTTTCATGCTGAAGTCTAGATGACTTCTTCCAGCGGATTGTGACACAGAACGAGATGTGTGTTCATCACTTTTATCCTGAGATCAAGCAATGTAGAATGCAGTGGAAGCACAGAGTTCCCAACTCAAATGTTCAAGAGACTGGAAAGGTCATGACACTGTTGTTTGGGACTGTGGTGGTGTGATAATTGTATACTAAGAAGAGGGAAATATTATTAACAAGGAGTATTATTCTGATGAACTGCACTGCTTACGTGACGCAGTAAAGCAAAAGAGGTGAAGGAAACTGACCCGAGGGGTGCTTTTTCTTATTATTATTATTCTTCTTTCTCTTCGAACAATAAAGTGCAGAAACCTCCAAGGAATATTATTCCACTGAACTATTATCACACCGTTTCTCCAGGACAATGCCTCCCCACGCACAGCCCAACCAACTTTTGATGGTGACTGCTGCTAACTGTGTGCATCAACTTCGACCACACCCACCCCACTCACCAGACTAAGCTCCATCTGACTTCAATTTGTTCCTTCACCTGAAAGAATCTCTGCAAGGAAACAAATATAAGAATGGAAATGCTGTGATGGCAGCTGTTGTTGTGGAGGACGTCCTGGAGGGCGTGTGACAAGGAGTTTTACTGAATGGGCATCACCAAGCAAGAGGACCAATGGGTGAAATGCATTGACAGAAAAGGGGAATATGTTGAGAAATAGAGAATAAAAAATATATATCTGCATATATGTGTGTGTGTATTTGTATATATATATATATATATATATATATATATATATATATATATATATATATATATATATATATATATATATATATATATATATATATATATATATATATCGGTAAAGACCCACCCACATATCTCACTCACCTTGTTTCGTTGATTTGGTGAGAGCTGATTGGCT
>NW_028224233.1:0-1056 GCF_056783735.1 Eptatretus burgeri
AACAGTATTACGGAAAAACTCCTCGACGGATTTCGATGAAACTTGGTGGGGGGGGGGGGTTAGGTATGGTCCAAGGATCATGCCATTAAATTTTGGACTTGGTCCCCCCCTCCCCCCAAAAAAAATTGTTAGAGAATTTTTTTTTTGCATTTCTACATGTTTTCAGTGATTTCCAACCCACCCCCCCCCAAAAAAATTGTTGGAGAAATTTTTTTTTTGCATTTCTACATGTTTTCAGTGATTTCCAACCCCCCACCCCCCAAAAAAGGAAATTTTTTTTTGCATTTCTACATGTTTTAAGTGATTTCCAACCCCCCCCCCCCCCCAAAAAAGGAAAAATTTTTTTGCATTTCTACATGTTTTAAGTGATTTTCAACCCCCCAAAAATTGTTACCCCCCCCAAAAGGGAAATTTTTTTGCCTTTCTACATGTTTAAGTGATTTCCTCCCCCCCCCCCAAAAAAAAATTTAGAGAAAAAAAATTTTTGCAACTTTTTTTTTTCAACCAAATTTCGATTTTTTTTTTTTTTTTGCATTTTTACATGTTTCAAGTGATTTCCACCCCCCCCCCCAAAAAAAAATGTTGGAGAAAAGAACTATAACTCTCAGCACTGTTGACATATTTAATGAATAAGATATAAGGTTCACTTGAGTGACCCAGCAGTATTGGCGGCGGAGGTTTTGCACTCTCCCGAGTGCTCCCCCTCTAGTTCCTACCTCTCTCTATCGCTGCACCCTCACCACTGCCTGCCCTCGTTGCCCACTCACCACTGCCTGCCCTCGTTGCCCACTCACCACTGCCTGCCCTCGTTGCCCACTCACCACTGCCTGCCCTCGTTGCCCACTCACCACTGCCTGCCCTCGTTGCCCACTCACCACTGCCTGCCCTCGTTTCCCACTCACCACTGCCTGCCCTCGTTGCCCACTCACCACTGCCTGCCCTCGTTGCCCACTCACCACTGCCTGCCCTTGTTGCCCACTCACCATTGCCTGCCCTCGTTGCCCACTCACCACTGCCTGCCCTCGTTGCCCACTCACCACTGCCTGCCCTCGTTAC